>NW_018234078.1:77602-83400 GCF_001263595.1 Phalaenopsis equestris
TCCTCGGGGCGGTTGTATCTAGTTTTGCTATGCTAGGGTTTATGCACTGATGGCTCCTTCTGGGAGGCGCTGTGGTGGAGCTTGGAGTTTCAGCTTCAGGAGGACCTTCTTTCATGGCTAAAAGTTTTGAGTTTTGCTTTTCTTGGGAGTTTCTCGAGCAACAGCTATTTAAAGTTTGGTTGTTGTTCTATTGCATGCTAAGCTTGGTGGGTCGTTGGTGTTGTTTCTCTTGGTGTTTTCTCTCTCTTTGGTTGGTGGTTCTTACTATTCCTTGGGTTGGAATCTTCCAACTTGGTTCCTGTTACATTGGTGTCCTATGATAGTGGTCAATGGCTTATGATTGTCCTATTGATGTTGAAACCAATGCCCAATGGACTAAGGCTACATATGCAAGTGTAGTTGGCAGAGGGAATGGCATACCTATGTTGTTTGAACACTTGGTATTTCCACAGGCCCTTCAAGAAGCTACTATAGGAAAAGGGGGTTGTCGCTATGTTAATCCTTTTGTGCTGAAGGATGGAGAGCCTGCCATTCTATTTTCCACAAAGGAAATTCAATCCCTTAATGAATCAGTTAAGTTTGCTTTAATTGGCAAATTCCAATATGCATCCTAAGATGGATTATGTAAGGAAATATTTTGAGGATCTTAAGCTCAATGGTGCCTCGAAATTGGGTTTAATGGAAGGCAACCATATGTTAATTAAACTCTCCACTGAGGAGGATTATGGAAGAGTGTTTGCTAAACAATCTCTACTAATTGTTGAGACTCCTATGAAATTAGTGAAGTGGACTCCTGGGTTTGATCCTAATAAAGAGCCTCCAATTGTCCCTATGTAGTTTAAACTAACTAATCTTCCAATTCAATATTATCACCAAAATGTTCTTTTTAACATCAATTGAGCTCTTGGTTATCTTTTGAAGGTGGATGCTCCAACTTAAAATATGGTTAGACATGCAGGGGCTAGAGTTCTAGTTGAAAGAGATATAACACTTCCAGATGTTGAGAGGGACTTGATTAGATCTAAAGAGGAGGGTTCTGGCAGAGCATTGTGGCAGAGAAAAAACCTATTTATTTTCCTCATTATAGAATGTTTGGACATAATTTGGAAGTGTTATATACTTCATCCACAATCAATAAAGAAGAATCCATAAATTAATAAGGAGAATGCAGTTGCTGCTATTTAGTTAGAGGCAGCTGCAACTGGGGGAAAAGGGTTTCAGGTGAGAAATCCTTAGTCCCTGACATTGTTGATACCACTCATCACAAATCTAATTTTAATAACACTACAGTAGTTGTTGCTAATTTGTAGGACACTAATGCATTGACACTGAACTTCTCTCTTGCTGAGAAGAGACATTTGAAGGATAATATACAAGAAGAGAAATTATTAGATATCAATCCATATATGATTGATGACCTTACACTTAACAGTCTCACTGATGTGTTAATTGATGAATGACAAGTTAAAACAAGTAACAGAAAAAGGAAGGGAGGTTGGAGTTAAAACAACTGATGGAAGTTCAATCCATGGATGGTCCTTCCATAATTCCACAAGTTTAACCACATCCTAGAACCAGAGGGAAGGGGAAAACATTTTCTCAATGATCAATTTTTTATGTTGGAATATAAGGGGAGTGGCTCACCCCTCCTCACTCAAGAGACTAAAACACCTCATCACAACTCATAAAATTTGGTGTTTTTCTCTTTTAGAGCCTATGGTCACAAAATATTCTCAAAACATTATAAAGAAGTTCCCTAAGTTTACTCACTTTGCAAATTTGAATAATAAAATCTAGATCCTTGCAAGATCTGAGTTGTAGTGGTCTGTGGTACTCAATCACTCACAATTTATACATATCCATTTTTCTATTGGAGCTCATGTGGGGTATGCTACTTTTATATATGCCAGCAACTTAGCTAGTCATCAGCAGACCCTTTGGTAGGATTTATTACATCTGGGTCAGTTTATTGATTCCTTCAAGATTTTAGGAGGAGACTTTGATTGTATTACTTCTCCTACTGAAAAAAGAGGGGATAATGCTCCTCTGTCTTCAGTCGTGGTCAGGTTCAATGATTTCACCCACAATGCTACACTTTTTGATCTAGGCTTTCAAGGTTCTCAATTTACTTGGAGGAGGGGCACCCTGTGGGAGAGGTTGGATAGAATGCTGGTCAATTCTAAGTGTGGCTCCAAACTTTTCCTTATATTATATTATTGTCTCACACCTTACTATGGTTGGGTTTGACCACAGACCTCTACTTTACTCCATCCAGAACTCATCCAGCCTTGTAGGTATCCCCTTAAGATTTCAAAATATGTGAAATTTACACCCTGAGTTCTTTCAAGAAATTAACAAGGTATGGATCTCTGAACCTAATGGTAAACCTTGGGTTAATCTTTGGAAATTGCAAAAGAATTTAGTAGTGCATATTAGAAGGTGGAATTGGAAGAAGTTTAGAAACGTTCATGATAAGCTTAAAGCTGCTCAAGAGGAGGTTTACAGGTTGGAAGCTGGTTTTCAACTGGGACTGAACACTGAAGCTGAGGTATACCAAGCAAATGAGACACTTCTTTCCCATATCAACTATAATGAAAGTTTTCTTAAGCAAAAGGTAGCTATCTCTAAGTTCACTGAGGGAGACATAAATACAAGTTTTTTACCATTTATGCATTAATTTCAAAAGAAAATGCAGTATGATTCCTTTTATCACTAATTCTACTGGTCAGAACCTCACTTCTGATGAGGAAATTACTCAAGATGTTGTTACTTATTTCCAAAATCTATTCACAAGCAGGAAAACAACTAGAGCTACCATTGAAACTGCTCTCTTCTCTGACTGTCAAGAAATGTACAAAGCTTAAATATGACACAAATACCTTTGGAGGATTAAAGCTACTTTAGACTCAATTGATGGGCAGAATTCTGCTGGGCCTGATGGATTTACCTCCACCATCTATAAAGCTACTTGGTCCAAAACCAGTAAAGATGTCATTTAGGCTGTTTAGAATTTTGCAATGGTGTTGATCCTCTCAGGTATTTAACTTCTTCCATTATCACTTTGATACAAAAAAATCAAATCAGGCAAAGTTGGGGAGACTTCAAACCCGTCAGCTTATCTAATGTTATCTCTAAACTGATCAACAAGATTATAGTTGTCAGGCTTGAACCACATCTCCAAAATCTCATATGTGCTAATCAGGTTGCTTTTGCTAAGGGCAAAAATATTATAGATAATATTTTGTTGGCTCAAAAGCTTTTGCTAGACCTTGACAGAAAATGCAGAGAGAGTAACGCCATTTTCAAACTTGATATAAAGAAGGCCTATGATACTATCAATTAGGAATTCATATTAGAAACATTATCTGCTAGGGGCTTCACTGTGGATTTCATTAACTTAATTGGAAGATGGTTGAAATGCAATGCTCATTTTGTCCCGTCAATGGAAAAAGTCATGGATTCTTCACTACCTTCAGGGGAATTAAATAAGGAGATCCTTTGTCTCCTACTATCTTTATTTTAGTCTTGGATTATTTTTCAAGGTTATTAAATAAGATGGTTGCAACTTCACCTCAATTGGTTTATCAATATAGATCCAATATCAACATAAGCCATCTATCTTATGCTGATGATATCATAATTTTCTCTAATGCCTCCAAAAATATTGTCAAGATATTGTATCAAGGCCTTAAGTACTTTCAGCAAGCTTCAGGTATGGATCTAAACAAGTAGAAGTGTCAAGTTTTTGTTAGTGCTAACACAAACTATCATGTCAAACACTAGATATTTAAATACACTGGATTTAGTATTGCATCTCTTTCTATTAAGTATCTTGGAGTCCGTTTAATCAAAGGCAAAACCAAGCAAATACAATTCAATGAAGTTATTGATCAGATCAAAGCCTAGCTCAATTGCTGGACTAACTCTTTCTTATCAAATACGGAGAGAATTACTCTACTGAAAAGCATTCTGACTGCCATGTCTGCTTATGTCCTTTAGATGTTTACTATGTAGAAGGGTACACAAGTGCTCTTGGGTAGAATTTTTAATAGATTCTTGTAGGCTTGACAAAAGAAACAATTCCACTGGTTATCTTGGTAGAAAGTTTGTAAACCACTCCAGGATGGGGGTTTGGGCTTCAAGGATTTTCAGCACTTAAGCTTCATTAACCTTTGCAGACTATGGATCAATTCAAGGCCCAAGATAGTCTTTGGGCTAAATATATTATGGGGAAGTATTGCAGGTTTGTGCATCCAACTCTTGTTACTAAAAATTTGGGGGATTCCAGGATTTGGTCCACGTTGTTGAATATAGAAAATCAAGCTGAAGAGTTGTTCATTTTGGAGCTAAGAGAGGGCCAGATTAATTTTTAGTTGGATCATTGGGTGTGGAATGGGGAGAAGCTTGTTTGCACTATTCCCAACCCCAATTATCACAGCCAAGTCAAAGATTATTGGTCTGAGGATCAGTGGAATTGGAGAATGCTAAATACTATACTCACTAGGGACTAGTTTAATTTGGTTAAGGACACTCCTTTCTCTACTAAATAGAAGGATAAAATTATTACCAAACATGCCTCCTCACAGAAGTTGTCTACATACATTTGTCATAAGTTCTTTCATTGGAATCATGTGGCTTGGGGTAAAGTCATTTGAGGAAAGCTAATAACACCTTCCATGTCATTTTTCTGTTGGAGACTTTGGCATTCCTTGCTCCCAACTGATGATATCTTAAAAATGATGGGATAGAGGGGTCCCTCAAGCTGCTATCTTTGCAATGCTGAAGAATAATCTTTAGAACATCTATTTTTTACTTGTGGCCTCTCTCAAAGGGTCAAGTCGGGCCTACTTGCACAACTCAAGATTGATACTTTTACAATGAGCTAGTCTAAATTCACCATATGCTGGGGGAACTGGAATGAAGCTAATTTATTAGTTCTTCCCTGTCTGGTTGTGTGGTTCATATGGATGTGCAGAAATCAAGCTAAGTATGAGGATCACCTTCCTGGGGTCAGTTATGTGATCTTCAATTGCACTTCTTATATCTAGAAGCTTATTCAACACCATCAATTCCCCAACTTATTTAAGACCTGGATGCCTAACATAAAAAAACTAGTAAAATTTCAGGCCCACTTTAATTTCTTGGAACCCCCTATTCCTGGTTGGTTGAAAGTGAATATTGATGGTAGTTACTCCAGGGGTGTTGCAGATGTAGGTGGAATCTTTAGGAACTCCCAGGGGAAATGTCTTCTATATTTTACTTCTCCTACTTGGGCTGTTGATGCTTTGGAGGTAGAATTTATAGCCATTTACTGGGCTATCATAATTGCTTATCATTGTCAAATGAGCCATTTGATTTTTGAATCTGATTCCCTTATTTGTATCAGAATTTGTTGAATGATGAGGCTCCTCGGAATTTGCTCAGGTAGAAAAAGAAAATGAAGTATCTTCTAAATAACTGCAGGGTGGAGTTCAAACACATTTCTAGAGAGGGTAATTGTCCTGCTCATTGGGAAGTCTCCTCCTTGAAATTTTCTCAGGTGGAAAAAGAAAATGAAGTATCTTCTAAATAGCTGTAGGGTGGAGTTCAAACACATTTCTAGAGAGGGTAATTGTCATGCCCATTGGTTGGCTTCCTTGGGGAGGAACACTAAACAGATTTTGGTTGGGAAGTCTCCTTCTTCGCACTTGTTTTTTCTGCTTCATGGGGATAATTTGGCCTTTCCTTCCTTATATATATATATATATATATATATATATATATATATACTCAAACTATAGTGTCGGGTTTTTCATTCC
>NW_018234078.1:83457-86694 GCF_001263595.1 Phalaenopsis equestris
TTTTTTTGGTTCAATACAAGAACCCAAGAACTCCCCCAAAAAGACTAGGGATCATCCTCCCAAAGGGGAAACTACAATGACTCAAAAAGGAAAGAAAAGGAATGTAAAGTTACATCTGCACCAATTATAGTCATGTGTCCATATTGACAATTCTGAAGTGAGGAACTTCTAGAGTATCTCCTTGCAGCAGATAATGGAGAGCTGATGGGGGGTTGACAACAACTCAGTCTTTTCAGAATGTGATCCAAGCTGGGCCAGCCAGTTTGCAGGCTGATTTCCTTCCTTATAGATGAAAGTGGACTGGATTTGTAACTTGCTACTAAGATCTCTGATTTTATTTATCCAGTATGAGTGATGTCAGGGAGCTCCCTCCTCATGATTTAAAAGGTGAATAATTATAGCAGAGTCCACTTCTAGCCAAAGCTTATTCCAATTAGCCTTAGTGGCAAGATTGATTGCCCAATACACAGCAATGAGTTCAGTCTCAGCGGCATCAGTGGCCAAAACTGGGGTGTAGAAATACAGCAAGCACTTACACAAATGATTTCTGTAAATACCTCCCATTCCAGCTCTATTTTTTATAATGCTTCCATCAGTGTTAATCTTCAAAATGGGATGTTTTGGGGTTTTCCAATAGACTCTGATAACTTGAATAGGTTCAGAATTGATAGGTGGACATGAGTTGGAGAAGTTAGGAAATCTTTTCCAGTTGATCATCTTATGAAGATAAGATAAATTGTTTCTAGCAGTTTTCCCAACATTTGGATTAGCATCTTCAAACTTGACCTTGTTTCTTTCCATCCAGATAAACCAGGCAATGGTAAAAGGAATAGTAGCATACTTTCTCTTCTTCCAGGTCAGGACAACCAGCACTTGACAAGCCTATCCCAAGTGAAATCTTTTTCATCAATGATCAACTGATTCAAAAATTGTTTCCAAACCAGTTGAGCAAAGTTACATTCAAAGAATAAGTGGTTCAAAGTTTCCTCCTCCTTACATAACCAGCATTTAGAGGGATCCCTCAATCCCTTCAGCTTGAGAATGTCATCTGTAGGGATCATTTTATGAAATATTCTCCAGCAGAGAAAAGACATATAAGGGGATAGGAATTTGTTCCAGATATTGTCTCCCCAGGGTGTTTGTTCCCAACTGAAACTTTTGGAGTATATGGCTTTGGTAAGGCTTTGATGGGAAATGGTCTGCCACAAGACTTTATTAGTTGTACTTCTGTTGAACTTTATACTGGCCACTTTAATAATAGAGTGAGGTTGCAGAAGATTAGATAACTTAGCTAGGGACTGCTCATCACCATCCCAGCAATCAGCCACTTTCAAATCACTGGTAATAGGGGATAACCAATCTTTGGGACACCAATTGTCAAGCCAAAACCTGATATCACCTTTGGCCAATTCCCAACTGTAAGTGGTTTCAGCAATATGCATGGTTTTTAGCATTTTCACCCAAATTTTAGAATCTCCAGTTTTCCTTTGAACCAGTGTGGGGTGCTAATCTTTGCAATAGTTACCCCACATGAATTTTGCCCAGAGAGAGTTTTGAGTTCTAAACTTAATCCAGAGTTTACAAAAATTAATTTGAAGGAGTTGATCAAGATCCTTAAAGCCAATACCCCCCAGCAATTTGAGGTTTAGCAGCTTTTCTCCAAGAGGCCCAATGCATTTGCTGTCTTTGGCCTGACCACAGAAATTTATTGAAAATTCTTTCTAGTTGGTTTTATGTGCTTTTCTTAATGGTGGTCATTTGCAGTATATAAGATGGGAAGGTAGTGATAATGCTCTTTAACAAAGTAATTCTTCCCCCATTAGATAAGAAAGTCTGTGTCCAACCATTGAGAAGACTGGAGATTTTGTTCAAGACCTCATCAAATTGAATTTGTTTGGTTCTGCCAGTGATAAGAAGCACCCCTAGGTACTTAATTGGGAGTTGAGAAGTTGTAAAACCAGTGTATTCAGATGCCCGATGTTTGTGAGTGGAGGAGGCATGTTTATAGAAGACTATCTGACACTTTGCTGGATTGAAGAACATTCCTGAGTGAACTTGGAATTTTTGTAATGTCTGGAAAACTTTTCTGATAGCATTCTTGCTGGCTCTGGGGAGACCATTATTTCATCAGCATATAGTAAATGGGTAATGGCTATATTGGATCTATGATGGTATCTGTTGTGACTGTGATTCAGAAGAGCTTCATCAAGAATTCTAGATAAGTAATCAATAACAAGTATAAAGCTGGTGGGTGATAATGGATCCCCTTACTTTAACCCTCTAGCAGCAGTGAAAGAACCCCTCCCTTGCCCATTTATCAGAATAGAGCATTCATTGTTATGTAGCCACCTCCTAATCAGGACAGAAGTCAATGTTAAAGCCTCTAGCAATTAAGACTTCCATTATGAAATCCCAGCTTATGGTATCATAAGCTTTCCTTAAGTCCAGAGTATATATCATATTGCCCCCTCTACAAGTTTTGTTCAAGTCCTGTAATAATTCTTGAGCCAAAAGAGTGTTATCAATGATGGACCTACCTTTCACAAAGGTTGTTTGATTGGGTTTAATTATGGAATCCAGGTGAGGTTGTAGCCTATTCACAATGATTTTGCTGATGGTTTTACTAATGACAGTGGTCAAACAGATAGACCTAAAATGGTTCCAATTATGATGTATATCAGATTTAGGAATCAGTACAATGATGGAGGCACAAAAATACTTTGGGAGGTTGTTGCCTTGGAAGAAGCTTGTTACTGCAGCAATAACATCAGCCTTGATAATCTCCCAGGACTTCTTGTAAAATTCAGCAGTGAAGTGAAGCCAGCAGTGAAGCCATCAGGGCCAGCAGATTTGTTGCTGTCTATGGAGCTGATTACATTCCAAATTTCCTTTTCATTGGGGATATCTGAAAGATTGAGGCTAACAGTGTAGTTTAGTTCAGCAAGGAAATGTGCCTTCTCAAAAGGGGGTCTGAAGTTGTGGTCCTGATTTAGCAAATCTTTGTAATAACTTATGGCATCATTGGTTATATCAGTATTATCATGTAACCACTGACCATTGGCATTTTGAATAGCATGGATTGTATTGCACTTTCTTTTATATTTTATATAAGCATGAAAGAATCAGGTGTTTCTATCCCCATCAGTGAAAATATTCATAGCTGCCTTTTGTTTAAGGAATTTTTCCTGATAGTCAATGGCACTAAGAAGGTTGTTCTGAGCAATCATCAGTTTCTTT
>NW_018234078.1:87667-88637 GCF_001263595.1 Phalaenopsis equestris
ACCACAGCTTGTATTTAAAATTCAGATGAAGGACTCTTTTTAGGGAAAGAGGGTTAGCCATCCCCCTTATATTCTAGCATAGTAGATTAATCATGAAGTGGAGGGTGTGGAGAAGGCTGAGATCTTGATTTAGTTCTTCCTCTAAAATTTGGAGAACTATTTCTTGCTCTTTCAACCTTCATAGAGTGTACCCCTGATTGTAATTTTTGCACTTCTGTCCCTGGTTTTCTTCTTTTCCTTGCTGTTTTAATTTACCAATCTTCTTCAATTGTTTGTCTCAGTTAAGTAATGATTGGTTCCTTTGGAGCTTTATCATGGATACATGCACATTTCCAAAAGTTTCCCAACTCCATTTTTTGAGGTCTTTGGCAATTTTGATTTGCAGTAAACTTAACTTGATGGGTCAGGATGTGAAACTCCTTTCCATAAGTCAGTAATGTACTTATTGTAGGAAGGGTGTGCAGCCCACAGGTTAAGATATCTAAAAGGAGGGAGGAGTTATAGTTATCAGTAGAGGTAATGCTGATAAGTATAGGTCTATGATCTGAGCCAACAAGACTAAGATGAGTGACAAAAGTGAGGAGGAATTGGTTAAACCAAGCATCATTTACAAACATTCTATCAAGCCTCTCCCAAATGGCTCCCCTTTTCCAAGTGAAAGCAGACCCCTTAAAACCCAGATCAAAGAGGCCAGCCCTATGGATATTATCATTGAAGGTGTTCATCTTGGCAGGATTTGGGGCTCTTCCTCCATATTTTTCAGTAGTAGAAGTAATACAATTGAAGTCTCCCCCCACCAGCCATGGGGATTCCATCTGTTGGCTGATGTTAATCAACCTATCCCACAGCTCCTTTCTAGCATCCTTTGTGCAACCAGCATATATGAAGGTAGCTTCACCCTTATGTCCATTCATATTGAATGAAAGGTGGACAAATTGTGGATGATCAATTAGAATATTTGAATTGATTT
>NW_018234078.1:89912-90598 GCF_001263595.1 Phalaenopsis equestris
TGTTTCACCTTCTTTAGACCCAAGAGGGTGAATACAAGGACTACTTCCTTTTCCAGCAGCAGTATCATGGAATTCCTGTGGGAATACCAAATGATCATAATCTTGTAAAATTTCAGTTGATTTTCCAACTACACCAGCATAGGTTGCTTTTGTCAATTGGGAATCTGTGGAGATATCAATGGAAGAAGTCATCACCCTTCCAGAACAATCAGGAGCTTGTAGTTTAGCTAAACAACAACCAACTGTCTAAGAGGAAACAAAAAGTCAGGCAAAGCCACTTTTGAAACCCAAAGTAACATCAAGCAAGAGAAACCAGTGAAGTTTTCTTCCCCAAAGGGAGCCCAACAAAGAAGAAATCCCAAAGAACAGAGGGAAAAGGTAAAGACAACCCCCCAGTATTTAGTGGAACAAATAAGGATGAAAAACCAATGGAACAGTGCCACTGAAATGAGCTGAAAATGGAACAGCAGCCACCAATGTAACAATGCCAAAGAAAGATTTAAAGGAGTAGTAAAGGAAGATCATCCAGTGAACTCTTTGTTCACCAAAGGAAGCCAGCAGAGCTAACTCCACCAACACCAACTTGAAACAGCCGCCGCACGCCTTCATCCTGTCAGAAACCCTAGCAGAGCTCCTTCTCCAGCCGCCAGCATCTTCTTTTTTTATATATATAATAGTTCAGAAAA
>NW_018234078.1:90770-104762 GCF_001263595.1 Phalaenopsis equestris
TATATATATATATATATTTCTCTAAAGAGAGTAGTATAATAAAATTCAGATTGCAATTTTTTATGAACAGTTATGTCATTTCCAAAATGACCTTCAAATTCAGAATCATGACATTTTTTTGATAATTTCTTGAATTTCTTTGTAAGGCACACATCGTCTCATTATTAAATCTTTGCATTATTTATATTAACAGGGGTCATCCTAAAAATAAGATTTTGCATCATGAATGAATTTCTTTTCCTTTTATTTGGTTAGTTCATATGGTAAAATACCACTAACAACATAATTTACAATATCAGCATATCAAGGTGCATATCAGCATATCAAGGTATTTCCCATCATTTTACAACATAATGTTGTAAAATGATGGGAAATAGCATATCATGTTGTAAAATGATGGGAAATACCTTGATATGCTGATATTGTAAATTATGTTGTTAGTGGTATTTTACCATATGGACTAACCAAACAAAAGGAAAAGAAATTCATTCATGAAAAGTTTCAGGAAAAGTTTTATTAATTTCTTTTTCTATGTCAAGTATTTCTTCCTATTCTAGCCTATATAAATGATCAATAATTTGATTATCAGTCCCTTTCTTATCGACTACTACAAAATCAAACTCTTGTATCAGAAGTACTCATCTAATTAATTTTGATTTTGCATCCTTCTTTTGCATCAAATATTTAATAGTTGAATGGTTAGTATTCACAACACATTTAGCTCCAATCAGATATGATCTAAACTTATCAAAAGATCAAAAGCATACACAATGGCTAATAACTCTCTTTCAGTGGTGGTATAGTTAATCTGAGCATCATTAAGAGTCTAATTAGCAAAGTATATTACTTTAACAATCGTATCATATCTCTTACCTAAAACAACTCCAATTGTATAATCACTAACATCACACATTAATTCAAAAGTTTTCTATCAATCAAGTGAAACTGTTACAAGAGCAGTGATCAATTTTTCCTTTACAATTTTAAAGGCTTTAATGCAATCTTGATTAAAGTAAAATTTCGTATCCTTTTCCAGAAGTTTGCATAAAGGCTTAGTAATTTTTGAAAAATCATTAATATATCACCTGTAAAATTCAGCATGTCCTAAAAACTCCTAAATCCTCTTACATTAGTAGGTGGAGGTAAGTTCGTTAAAACTTGAATTTTTGCAGGATCTACTTTCATGCCACTTTCTGAAATTTTATGCCCAAACACAATTCCTCATGCAACCATAAATTGACATTTTTTCCAGTTCAATACGAGATTAGTTTTTTCTCATCGTTCAAGAACTTTCTGAAAATGAGTTAGACATATTTCAAAAGAAGTTCTAAACATAGAAAAATCATCCATAAAGACTTCAATATCTTTTTCAATTAAATCATTGAAAATTAACAGCATACATCTTTGAAATGTTGCAGGTGCATTACATAATCCAAAATGCATTCGCCGAAAAGCAAAAGTTTAATAAGGACTAGTAAATGTTGTTATTTCCTGATCCTCTGAAGCAATAGGTATTTGATGATAACCAGTATATCCATCTAGAAAACAAAAATATCTATGCACAACCAGCCTATCCAACATCTGGTCCAAAAGGGTAAAGGAAAATGATCCTTACTGGTGGTAAAATTTAATTTTCTATAATCTATACAGATCCGTCATCTAGTGACTTGTTTTGTTGATATTAATTCATTATTCTCATTTGTCACTACAGTCACACATCCTTTCTTTGGAAAACAATGAATCAGACTCACCTAAGCACTTTCTGAAATGGGATATATTATTCCAGCATCTAACCATTTTAAAATCTCTTTCTTAACAATAAAGTCCGTAGGAAAGATAAATTTATCAACTTTTACCAAAACATCTTCTATAACTCCATTATGATAGGTAATCGAACGATCAACTAACTTAAGATTTACAGTTGTAGGTGAAATATCACCTAAACTAAACCTTTTAAAAATTGATAACGACATAAGATTAATACTGACTCATAAATCACATAAAGCTTTTCCTAAAAATCTTTCTCTAATAGCACAAGGAATTGTAAAACTTCCAGGATCTTTATGTTTTTCAGGAAGCTTTTTCTGAATTATAGCGCTACACTCTTCACTGGGTGCAACAGTCTCATTATCTACAAACTACCTTTTCTTATTAAGTATATCCTTCATGAACTTCACATGGTTTGGCATTTGTTCCAAAGCTTCAAAAAATGGTATGTTTATCGTTAATTTCCTAAAAATTTTCAAAAATTTCAAAAATTGATAATCTCTGTTTTCTGCTTCAATCTTTGAGGAAATGAATGGGTGGTCTTTCTACAATGATTTTCATTGGTTTAATAGGACTTTTTATTTCAAAATGAAAATCTTCGCCAGATTTTTCATTTTCTACCTCATCTTTTTCAACTTCAATTTCTTGTTGAACTTTATTTTCTAATTCTTTTTCACTTCTATGTTGAATAGCTTTAATTTTCTCTTTATTCTAATCTTTAGGATTTACTTCAACATTACTAGGCAATATTCCTGGAGGTCTATTGCTAAGTGTTGTAGCAATACATCCTAATTGATTTTTCATATTTCTAATTGCAACTCCTTGGCTTTGTAATTGACTGACCATTTTCATTGGTCTGACATCATTCGACATTCCATCATATTTAAAAGTAGCACACAATTCTAGAAAACTAGCAAGGTGTAAATTATGATCTTCAGTTGGTGTTCCCCCAAACTGATTGTTTTGTACTATTCTGATAATAACAGGTTTAAGCTCAAATGAATTAGCAACTATAATAGGGTTTTTTATACTCAAATAAATTTCATTTGTTGTAGGATTAACATAATCTCTTAAAGGTCTCCGATGATATTCATTTTCATTTCCAACATTACTTAAATTGCAAGCCATTTCAATAATATGATTTATCTCTTTTTGTTGTTTTCAATTTTTTTTAATAGTTCTTTTTAACTCAGAATCATAAAGTACTAAATTTTTAGATCTTACATTACGCATAAACAAACACAATAAATAATTTAAAATAAGAAAACACAGTTAAATAAAAAAATATTCAAAATAAACTACAAACACTTTTTTTTAGTTTTAAAAATAAAAATAGTATTATTTATAAAATAACTTACTAATACTTTTCGTTACTTCCCCGACAACGATGCTAAAAACTTAATGTGGGTGGATTTAGTGTGTTAATTTTGTAAATATTTTTCAATATTACAAAATACACACGACAGATACAATAGCAAATATGTAAATTAATCCCAACAAAAATAACTTCAGTTAAAATAGTTTTATCTCTTAAAAATCTTTAAACTGTCAAATCCCCTTTAAAATTAATGCAAATATACGTATTACTCAAGTAATAAAGGGCTCTAATGGAGTCCTAGATATCAATCACACAGAGAAGTTGGAAATGCCTATAAGTAAATTCTTAAGATTATAATGTAAAGTATAATTTTTAAAGCTACAAAAAATAAAGTGCAAAATTTGAATATTAAGTAACAAGTGAATGGTAATTGAAATGCAGTTGAAAAATAAACTTTACTAAACTAAATCCTAATCTTTCAAAAGTAAAATTACGAAAACTGACAAAGTTTTTATGACGGAAGGTTCAAATTTAAGAAAATATCCTTTCCCTTTACAATGAGTATATGAATTGTAAAGAAATTAAAATCATTTGAAAATATATATATAAATTATTTTGTGTCAAATAGGACTGATCATATTCTTTACCCTCTTCCGACTGTATACAGAACATTGCTAATTCAGAGTTTGGTCCTTAATTCTGTGTTTAGCCTGGAAGGTCACCGGCTGCCACTCCAGAGCTCTCACTACTCCCTCACCTGAGGGCTAACAATCTCGCATCAGTTTCCAATCAACTGGACCAAATTAGGGATTTTATTATATCACCTTAAAATCTCCACTTCTGCATCCAAAAAAGTATATTTTCCTATTTATTTGCACCTAACTTTATGGATGAAATATTCTCCCATGAAATCAAATGTAATTCTCTCCATGTTGTATAAAATATAGTCCTTTTGGAACATATGTTTCTCAATACATTTTAACATTTTAATTAGCCAGATCAAAAAGTAAATGAAGACCAGAGTTCAAATAATCACAAATTATTGACATTAAAAATCATAAAAAAGAAAATCAATTCTTCACAAAATCATATCTCAAAGTAAGGAGAAGGATAAATAAGACTACTCAGAATTCATGAGAATGATATGATAAAACACATATTTCATATATAAAAACAAGTTTACAAAATAAAAGAAATAAAATACATAACTTATCTCACAATCCTTCCCAAGAAAATCCTTAGAAGTTCTCTCCAAGCATTTTCTCTCTTTACAAGCACTCTCAATTCTCACTTAAAAATGTAATGAAGAAGAAATCTCTTATACTCCCTCTCCTCTTACAATCCTTGAAGAAAATCTGCAAGCCCTTGACTTTATATCTCTCTCTATCTCTTCTTGCAGCCCCTCTTTACATGCCACTCTTAGTCTCTTCAAGCCCTAGACTTCCCTCTCTTTTATTTAAGGCTACCTCCCTTTAAAAAGAATCAAAGTTTCCTAAAAAATTCTATCCAAAAATCAACTCTTTTGAATTCAAAAGACATGCCCAATAATCCAAGAGACATATCCATTCATAAAAGAACCTTCAAGAGTGTCTAGATGCATTGAATCACTCTAAGGGGTGTATAGAACAAGTGTCCCTCTGAAAATTCACACAAAATTCGTCTCAAATAGCCTTAATATGAAAAAAGTCATCTTTGGTGTATCTTGCGCCAAATCCGGTGCATCTTGCGCCGGCTCTTTGTCAAATGGCGCATCATTTGCTAATTTGGCGCAGCTTGAGCCGGTTTGCTAAAGACCGCGTTGTTTTGGGTTTTAGTGCATCTTGAGCCAATCTAGTGCATCTTGTGCTAGTTCTCTGTATATTGGCGCATCTTGTGCAGGTTTCCTAAAATTCCCTCTTTTGGCTTCAAATTTTGTCCTTTTTGCTACTTTTGCTCCAAATACCTAAAATTGATATACATGCAACAAAAACATGAAAATAATTTTCTTTAAAGTGCGATATCACAAAAAATAAGCATAAAATATATACTTAAAAAACATATTATTTTGAAGTATGAGATCACCATAACAACATTAAAAATAAAAATAAAAAAAACAAGAAAGTTAAACTTCAATGAGCCATGAAGATCGAGAATCCTGCACATAAGAGTCAATCCACCTCAGTCCATTAGAATGATAAGTTGCTCTCATTGTACAGTGAAGGATTGGTTGCAGTCTTCAGTTCCTTACTCAGTTTCAGAGCATCGTTAGCTTCTTGGCCTTCATGCATGAGGGCTTCATTTGTTTTTTTTTTTGTAGGGGTTCATTAGGTTGGATGCGGGTCACTATAGGAAGTTTAGATAATAGCCTGGCCAACTAGCCCACTCCTTTCCTCCACCCAGATCTTGTCCTTCTAAAGCCCTTGAAGAGAGTCAGATGACCCTACCTCATCCACCATATCAATTACTTTCTACTTCTTCAAGACTAACTTCTTCTTCTGGTCCTTGCCTTCCGGTTTCTTACAGGCCTCGAGCATCCTCTTTCCTTGGGTTCCCTCTTCTTTTTAAGAACTTTCTCTTCCTCAGGCCTCTTCTTTGCCTCAGAATGGGGTTGAAGCTCAGGCGACCAGAAAGCCCTTCTCATCATCTTAGCGTAGGGAACATCATTCGAAGGTTTCTTAGCAGTTGTCATGGAATTTTGGGTACTGATGGACTTAGTCGTGCAGACACAAATACAATGATGATTGACATATGTGTCAATCATGCCCTATTTATATGTGTCATGGGCACATAAATCCAGGGAACGAAATCATTAAACAATTTTGATTATGGAATACATTAATCTAATTTTTGCATTCAATTCTATTTTTCTTATCACATTTTTTGCTTTCAAGAAGCAAGAGAATTGAGAAACTAAATATGTACACAAAAAAAGTACCGTCACAAATCTTGAAGAAGTTAAGAAGACAGTAGCTACGAAGGAGCACAATGCAATGGGACCCACAGTGGAAGACCATGGGCCTGCAAGCAAAAGACCAAAGGTCTCTCAGGGAATGACTAAGGGTTTAACAGTAGAAGACTTAGCTTCCTTCAATGGGATGCCAGGCTAGAAGACCAAGCATCCACCAATTGAACATCAAAAGACTTGTCTATCTAAGTGCAACCCTCTTTAGTTCGGGCTGAAGGTTGACCGAGTGAGAGCTATTTAAATCAAAGCTCGTTAAGCCAAATAGAGACACCCATCCACCTCTTGTCATGATCTTATTCAAGGGAAGGACATAACATCGCAACCTATCTCAACAGACGCCCTTGAGATTCTTCATCCCTGGCAGAGAACTGGCTACAATGCACTAAACAAGACATCCCAAAGAATCTTACCTATCGACAAAAGAAATACCTGTCGGATTGCGGTAATTTACCCTTTGACCGATAACCTAAATTTGTCCTATAGACATGAGTTTCTTATTTATAGATTAAACGATTACCAACCCGATGTAGCCAACTAACAAAAACCAGGTCGACTGTGCTAACTTTTGCATACCTAAAGACCAATTGATGGCTGACCTGCGACCTTGATTCCCAATAATTGGGCAAGCAAGTCCTGTCAAAGTAAGGTGCATTATTCTGAGCCGATCGAATCATAGGACAGCTGAATCAAAGGTTTATACATATCAAATAACCAAAATGTCCTTGTAATGCCCCATGAAAGTAGGTACAAATATGTAATTTCATGTTTGGTACCCCCTCATTGTGAGATCATTTCCTATATTAAAAATAAGCATCTAAAAACAAGAAAAAAAAAACTTCAATGAGCCATGAAGATTGAGAATCCGGTAAATAGGAGTCAATCCACCTCATTCCAATTTAAGTATAAACTGCTATCATTAGACAACGGAAGATTGGTTGTAGTCCTCAGTTTTTCAACCGAGTCCAGTGTACAAGCAACTTCTTGCTCTCCATGCATAGGGTTCTCTTCAACTTTATTTGTAGAGAGTCTTCTGGTTAGATGCAGATTGGAAAGGAAAGTTTTGATAACACACTCGCAGCTTAGTCAACCAGCCCACTCTTGTCCTCCGTATGGATATTGTCCTTTCATAGCCCTTAAAGAGAGTCAGATGACCCCACCTCATCCTCCAGATCAATTACTTTTTGCTTATTCGGGGCTAACTTCTTTATCTAGACCTCACCTTTCGGTTTCTTGCCAGCCTCAGGTTTCCTCTCTCCCTTAGACGCCCTTTTCTTCACATGCCTCTTCTCTTCCTCGAGTCTTTTTTGCCTCAGAAAGGGGTTGGAGCTCAGAAGACCCAAAAGCCCTTCTCATCATCTCAGCGTTGGGGACATCGTTCAAAGTTTATTGAGCATTTTTCTTAGAATTGTGCATACCGATCAACTCAATCGTGCAAACAAAAAAATAGGGATGATTGGCAAAAGCGTCAATTGTGCCCTATTTATAGGTGTTATAGGCACAAAAATCAAGGCAGTGTAATCATTAAAATATTCTGAATATGAAAAAAATGAATCTATTTTTTGCCTTCATTTCTCTTGTTCTTATTGTATCTATTGTTTTCAAGAAATATGTTTATCGAGGAACTAAATATGTACACAAAAAAGTAACAACACAAATCTTGAAGAAATCAAGAGACAATAACTACAAAGGAGCACAATACAATGGGCCTCACAAGTAAAAGACCATGGGGCTACAGTGGAAGACCAAGGTATTTCAGTGAATGACTAAGGGTTTAGCGCCAGAAGAGTAAGCTTGCATCAATGGGATGCCACACCGATAGGCTAAGTATCAACCAACGAAACATCAGAAGGCTTGTCTAACCAGGTGCAACTCTCATTAGTTGGGGGTGAAGGCCAACTGAATGAGAGCTATTCAAATCAAATCTTGTTAAGACAAATAGAGACACCAATCCTCCTCTTGTCATGATCTTATTCAAGGAAAGAGCATAACACCACCAACTATCTCAACATACGCCCTTGAGATTCTTCATCTCTAGCTAACAACTAGCCACAATGCACTCATCAAGACATCGTGAGGAATGTTTTTTATTGAGGAAGAAACTACCTATCAGAATATAATTATTTACCATTTGCCCGAAAACCTAACTTTATCCTACATATATGCGTTTCTCATTTGAGTTCCAATCGATTGCCAGCCTAAGGCATCCAGCAGACAAAATCAGGTTGATCGTGCCAACTTTTGCCTACCTAAAAACTAATTGAAGGCAGACCTACAACCCCAATTCTCAATAGTCGGACGAGTGAGTTCTGTCGAACCAAGACCCATTTTCTCCGAGACGATCGAATCATAGGACAACCGAGTTGGAGGTTTGTACCTGTCAAATACCCAAAATATTTTTATAACGCCCCATTAAAGCAGATACAAACATGTAATTTCCTATATTGTACCATCTAATAGGGAGATCATTTAATAAATAAATTTTTGCGCTTACCATTCACTCTCATGCGCCACACAATCTCTTGTTGTACACTTTTTTTTTATTTTGCACTCAATTTTCTCGAGTGCAATTCACAGAATAATCTCAAATTCAATAATTTAGTTAAGATTAATCTTATCATGATAGAAAATACATCTTATATTTTCACAAAATTTATGTTTTTGAAATAGAAGGGATCATCAATCATATAAAATATGACAGGGAAGGAGAAAGGAGAAAACGAGCTTCTTTCGTCCTTTCAAACGTTTAATCAGTTTGATGGAAACACTCTTCTACGAAAAGGTTTCGCCCTTATATCGTGAGATGATAAAAATATCGCGACTAAAAGATGTAGCGGCCGATGCCTTAGGGATATCCAATGTAAACGTGCCGGTTGTAAGTGCCCAAATGGTATGTAGCCGACTGCAGACCCGAGAAGGGGAGCAGTAAACGAGAAATCGCGACGCCACAATATATCGGACTTCAAATTTTAGTTATTGAAATTTGTTATATTTATTTTCGAAAGAGAGTTTAAATTCCATTTTAAGGTGAAGGGTGGCAAGTTTTATCGATTTTCCGATAAATCGCTTCGCAAGCAGGAACTGGTGCAGCTGGATCCGTACAGATCTCTGAAAGATTTACCGGTACTCGAATTGTCATCGGCTAGGCTTTTCGTGTGAGTTGTGGAGGAGATCGGTATCGGGGCTCAGGGGAATGCTTTCGATGGTGCGGATCCGATCTGAAGGTTAGACCGCGGTGATTCGGAACGGTGCTCGTTTTCTCTTAATTTTTGGATTGAGGTACGGTTTTACGTTGGCAAGTTGAATCTTCTTTTGTTGAACTGCAAGGAGATCAGGTTTTACTTTCGTGATGGGATTTTAGGTCTACTTGGGAACTTGCTGGGAAGATATGTTCTATTCTCAGTTTATATTGGCAAAGAAAGGTCCTTTGGGGACCATCTGGATTGCTGCCCATTTGGAAAGGAAGTTGAGGAAGAATCAGGTGGCGGATACTGATATTGGTGTCTCTGTAGGTTGGTGTTTCCTAGTTTCATCAGCTGCTCTACCTTTTGATTCTATTTAGTGTTTTTCAGCATTCTTGTTTTACATAGGAATTGTGTGGTATGTATGTAAATTTTCCTTCAATTTTTTTGCTATATAAGATTTTATGTTATACAAAATGTGTTTTTTTTGTTGTTGTTTATCCGCGTTCTAATAATTAATTTATTACGGTGAAATTAAATATTTTGCCAACGTAATCATAAACATTTTGGGCAGCTGTTCTGTATGGGCAAAAGTTAATTTTATGGTGAACAACTCATAAAAGTCCTCATCACTTCGGGTTCTTATTTCAGTCCAACATTAGGTAGAGTGGTAGAAGAGTGGGAGGGAGATGAGAGGAGAGTGCACAGTGGCTGGGGGCCCCCTTACCCATCCAATTTTGTTTTGGGGAGGGATTGGAAGAGGTGATGGCAACCACTCTTGTTGTTGTCACTACAATCCAATATTACATGAAGTGGTTGCAGGGGAAGGCTTACTTTTTGAATTGAGGAAATGCAGAGTTGGTGGAAGTGATGTTAGTCTGATAGAGACATCTAGGAAGAGGAGTTTGTAGTTCATGTCTGAGACCAAATCAGTTTGGGAGATAACAGAGTTATTTTTTAATTAGAGATGAAAGTCATTTTTTCTTTAAAATTCTGTTGGAGGGTTGGGGGCAATTGGGCAGTCAACAGTCTCACTTCCTTTTTGTGCATGGGGTAAAGATAGAGAATATTTGTTTTGCTCTTGCCTATCTTTTGAAATCATAATGAATGGGATGTGAGATGAAAGAAATGGGTTTGGGGACATTGTGGAAGGGATTCTTTTCTTCTCTAATTTTCATGGTGATTACATTGGGCATTTGCCCTCAATCCTAACTTTGTAATTCCCTTTGGGCGATTATGATTGATTCTATCTTTTGTTATTACACCACTTTGTTGTTTTGTGCAATGGACAAAACATCCAAAGTGGCTTGTCCTATTGAGATTACTTGCACCATGCAATTGCCATGGCAATTGGAGGATTTAAATTCTTGAAGAAGCCATCCCATAACTCTAAACCTTGTAATGATCTGCATTGGAAGGGAGGAGAGAGAGAGAAGAGAGAGAGAGAGACCATAGAGACCATACATGGAAGAGAGATTGAAGAGAGATTTATTTGGGTTTGGCATGGGGTGGGTATTGGAGTTAGGTGGCTACATCTTAGAATGAGTAATAGATATGGAGGAAGTAACCTCTCATTAAATAAATTTTCTTATTATGGTCATCCATGTTAAGAAAGATAGATAGACCTAGGAAAACTTGGGTGTATTGTATAAAAATGATCTTAATTTATTAGAACTAAATGACAAGATGACACTAAATAGGACGCAATGGAGAAAAATAATTCATGTAGCCGACCCCACATAGTGGGATTAAGGCTTTGTTGTTGTTGTTGTTGTTGTTGTTGTGGTCATCCATGTTATTTTGTATTACCTTTTTTTTCATTTTATGGTTAATGCAATGCGATGGTTTATGCACAAGGGCTGATTTCACTTTATTGAATTTCATATGCAAGTCTATTGAGTAAAACTATAGCGGAAAGCTTTTATCAATTTGTATTTCCCAAAATTTGTAGAGGGATTTGATCATTTATGCATTTTATTAAAGTGTTTTAATTAATTTACTCTTGATCATCTTAATAAATTTACTTCTTTGACATTTTAGTATAAATTTACTATTTTGGCATTCCAATCCTTGTGTAATTTATTAATCAAATTTTACTTTTTGGTTATTTTTCTCTTTAAAAAAATGTTCTTAGAATATATCCATCAATATATATTTATTATATACTTGCTTTTAGACTCTGCAATCTTTAAAGAAATGATATTACTTTGTGAAGTGCACTATTATTTATTAAAGAGGCAAGATTCAAAGTCCTTGGTCACCTAATGGTAATGCATTTCTTTATCACTCAGTAAATTTGTGGACCTGGAGTTTAGAAAATGCTACGATCTGACCTGATAGTTTAGCATTAACTATGTCCGGAAATTTGGCTAGATGATATTATCATTTCTTTTACTTTTCACAGATTTTAATATCTTTCAATTTATAAAATAGCCACTAAGAAGCCACAAAATGCAATGAGCATAAATGAAATCATCCAAAATTAACGATTTAGTTTGCAAGTAAAGCATCTCAAACCAATACACAACAATATTACTACTCGGAAGTACATAGTACAATAACTAAA
The DNA here is from genome assembly GCF_001263595.1 of Phalaenopsis equestris. Lineage (NCBI taxonomy): Eukaryota > Viridiplantae > Streptophyta > Magnoliopsida > Asparagales > Orchidaceae > Phalaenopsis > Phalaenopsis equestris. Next base: position 102,545 of record NW_018234078.1, read on the forward strand.
TCACAACACACAACATAAAACTCATTAACAAAAGTCTTTTTCCTGTAAATTGAATCCATCCTGCCAGACATCTCGATCTACAATTTTTCCTAAAAGAAATAATTAATTTCAGCATTAACTTTTTCACAACTTAACGATCAATTATAATCTTATTATGCATTAAATTGATATGCAAATGCTATGCATGATTATCTCAAAGACAAAAAATTTATTTATAAATGAAACTATAAACTTTCATTTAATTTAGCCTTTTCCATTTCAATTTAAGTATTTACTCTTTTTAACCTCTTTAATAAGTCATCAAAATTACCGTCATACTGGAATATATTTTTAAAATTTTACCCTTAGTTACCCTCAAAATTTTGCTTATAATGACTCACCTTTGTTTTTTTCATTTTTTTTCGTGCATAGGTACATCGCATCACTGCCAATATCATCTAGGGATAATCCTAATTGACTTAAGTCTTTATTTTTCATTTCTTTTAATTAAACCATTTAAAATCATTAAACAATATTTTTTTTTCATTTCATTCATTTAAATGATTTTTTTTTTGTTTCTTTTGTCCATATGGGATTTGTTGGTTTAAGCCAGGTGATGTACATCAAATAATTTCTCGTGCTTCATAGATGCATCAATTTGACACTCTTAGCCGATGACTGCTTGATCTGGTCTATTTAGCCTAGTTTGAGTGTGTATGACTGGCTGATTTTTGACTATTTGCTCTTGGTGATTCCTGTTATTTTAATTTTCTGGCGCTTTTCATTTATTTCATGCTTCTATATATTGGCCATTGAAATTGTAAAATTATTGGTCTCACCTTGTTTATGCTACCAATTGGGGAACTGACTGTTCTCTCTTAAGATTTAAATTCGTTCTCTTTTCTCTTTGCTATTCTTCATAGCCTGTAAGAGCCTTTTTTTCCCTGTTCTTGTGCCTCCTCCATTAATCTAAAGTTCCTTCTCTTCAGTCGTCTCACTGTGGCCCACCTTCATAATTTACTCCATCTCTTTATCTTCACATTCCAACGAACCTGTTTTTACTCCCTTCATCTCCACATACTCTTGTAAATGAATAGATTGTAAATTCTGAAATTTTGGTATTCTTTTTTCTTCATGGGATGATACTAATCGCTACGAGAATGAACTTTCTAGAATGACTCCAAAACCTTCTGATACCATTTGAGAATAAAAATGATAAGAAAAAGAATTCTTGTGCAACGAAAATCCATTTTAGTTATAATCATTCTCTGAATAAATCAAATATATTTGTTGATACATTTGAGTAATTGAATGTTTCACAAGTATCAAACTCACTATTCATGTATGGAAAATAAGGTGTGGCTATCTTGGTGTTGCATCATCATGTCTAGTGTGCTTGAACTTTTTGGTGGCATTGTCTCTCGAGCTTTAAGCCTAGTTTGGTTTGGTAAGAAATACTTTTGATATCTAAGTTGAATGTGACGAAAATGAGTATGACTTAATCATTTTATGGCAAAATTAAAATATGATAGATTAAGGAATGATTATGTATGAGAAAATATTGAAGGGATAGCTATTGAATATGTGCGATGGAGGATAGAAAATACACCGATTATATTAATAGATAAAATTAATGCAGTGGATCAAGAACTGTTAGACGTAAGATAATATGGATCAAAGCTGTTCAAAATGTCCCTAGTAATAAATTTCAATGGTGCAAAGTAGCAGATGATATGGCACATGGAGCGACACAACACACCCTCCATGCATATCGTAATGTGAAGCATCAAAATGACACGTTATTTGCATCATGCATGGGCAATGGTGCATTGCTCCCATGGCACTCACTAAGTTGATTTTTTTTGATTTAATATTAAAAAATTAAGAAAATTTTACATATAATTCATTTCTTATGTATTTGCATATCTAACATCCAAAATTTAATAGTGATTTATATAGCATATCAAAAATACTAGTTCTTTTTTTTTTAAAGTGAAATACACCTTTTTTTATGAATATGTTTTAATATGATTATGACGAAAAATGTTATATATGTTAATATTAACTCTAGATGTTGAGTAAATAAATATATAAGAATTTTTGAATGCTTGTGAATCTCACAATACATATAAATTTATGTGTGTGTGTGTGCAGACTTCGGTACATTATATATATATATATATATATATATATTTATATATATATAAAGAGAATGTGCGGTCTCAGTGGTGTGCCTTCT
>NW_018234078.1:105177-156922 GCF_001263595.1 Phalaenopsis equestris
TGTTAACAATCTGATATTGAGCCAACTAGGTTTGACTCAAAATCTGCTTGAAAAAAATTTGATCTAAAATTTTGGCTCATAGCTTAGTTTTTTTATTTCGATCTGAGAGAAAATTCTAATCAATTTTTGAGCGATTAAATCTCTGAGCTAAAATTCACAGTCATATGTTGTTAGCGATTCAATTTCAAGCTGAGTTGGGGTCGGCTCAAAATCGATTCAAAAAAAATTTGATCCAAAATTTTTCCTCATAACTTGGCTCATTTATTTCGATCTGAACCAAAATTCATCTCATCCTTCGAGCGATTAATGATCTTTGAGCTAATATCACCCCCCTCTCCCCTTTCCCCTCTCCCACACTCACACTCACACATATACATATATAAATTTTAATATGATTATGACAAAAAATTTTATATATGTTAATATTAACTTTACATGTTGAATTTGTAAATATATAAGAATTTTTGAATGCTCGTAAATCACAATATGTGTGTGTATGTATTGTGTCGTTTGTATGATATTGGGCATCGTTCTCTTGTTGAAGATGATAGTGAAGATGATGTTTTATGAGGTTATAATGATGTTGATGAAGGAAATAAGGTTTGTATGACTTATGATGATGACGATAATTTTTTGGATCATCGGTTTTATTGCTTATAAAAATATTAGACTACCATACTATATTGAATTTTAAACAATTAAGGCATTGATCATTTGAATGTATGTGGCACTTACACTGTTTTTATTATTATATCATTTTTTTCTCTTGATTTAATATTCATTCATATTTATCTGATTTTTTAATGTTTTTTTTAAATATTTTATGCCATATTTAAAATTGCGACGGCACGCCATGTGAAATATGCTATGGCTCTATGTAGTGCTTTATGTCATGGTGCGCCATTTGTCATTGACAAGTATGACCTCAACACTCAACATGTGCAATATAAAATGAACATTTATATTAGCAGACCCCAAAATAGTTGGGATAGGGGTAACGATGGTGATGACGAATAAATGTGGGAAGAAAGCAATAGTAATTGCAGTTTGTGTGCTTTAAATTTTTTAGTAATGGTTTCATGGTAGACTCAGTTCTCTCTGCTCATATTCGTTTAATGCTTATGGCCTTTATGTGTTGGCTCTTCAATCTGTTTGTTTTTGTGGTTTTTGCATGTGCTTGGAGTCTTCATTTTTTAGGGATTGAGTTTGAAGTAACGATTTCAACTGAATTTTAATTTTTTGTTTCTTATTATTCCTTTTTTAAAATTTTCTCTGTAGGCGTTTTGAAACTCAACTGTCTAGTTTGTAGATATTATAAATTTCAATGCTATTTCTTTTGTGATGACTTTTACATAGAACCTTCTGCTGATGTGTGAATAAGCATGTACAGTAGCTTAGTAGTATCAAAACCTTATCTCTAGGATGGTTTTTATGAGGCAGTTCATCTCTGCAAAAAATAATGATCTTCATAAGGTAGCATCAACAAACATCTTGTCGTATAGTTTATGTTTTCTGAAGCATTGTATCCACTAATGAAAAAAATTCATATTTAATATAGCAGTGTTTATGTATTACAGATCTCTATATGTTTAAAAGATCTTATGCTTTCTTCATGTCTTATTTAAATGTTGGTCTGGATGATGTATTGCAGATTCTATTCTTTTTCCTGATGCACCAATTGCACTGCGGCTGTCTAGTCACCTTCTACTTGGTGTGGTGCGGATATACTCAAAAAAGGTGAACTATCTTTTCAATGACTGTAGTGAAGCTTTGATCAAGATAAAACATGCATTTCGCTCAACAGCAGTTGATCTTCCACCCGAAGAATCAACTGCACCATATAATTCAATTACCTTGCCAGAAAATTTTGACCTCGACAATTTTGAGCTTCCTGACAGTGCCTGCCTTGACAGGTCAGCTTTGATATCTGCTCTCATGCAGAGTTTGTTTAAAGTTTCATATTTGGCATTAACTGTAACTTTTTAAAATTTTTCCTTGTGCTCTTTATTCTCTTCTTTTACTTGCCTTCCAAAATACTGGATGTAAATACACTCTAATTTAGATAACTTTATATTTTTCTTTGCAGTAATTTTGTGGACCATCATGTTAGCACCAGAGAGCAGATAACTCTTCAAGATACAGTAAATGACACTGCATACCCAACAACAAAGTTTGGGTTAGATGGTCAGTTCCTTGGGCACAGCATTATTTTGAATGATGTATATTTTTTATTCTACCAATTATTAGCTATGATTTTTATTTGTCCAGAGAGGTTTGGTGATGAGGATGCGCCTCAAATAGGGTTGGAGCTTGATGAGGTAAAGACTATTGTGCTTGTGTTTTTTTTTTTATCGAATTTTTTTTATATTCTCTTTTAATGGTTTCTCTCAAATCATCATCTTCATTAGCATTATCCCAACTAAATATCTCACAAATGTTGTGTAGAAACACTTTATGCAAATCCTAATTTTTCTTGTTGTTGCTAGGGGTGCTTGGAGGTCCTTGGCATTTCGAATAAAAACCTGTAAAGAAAACCTTCTGTAAGCTTAATGAATTAGAAGCTTTTTGCTCTCTCTATTTGAAGGTTATGTCTTAATCTAAGAGTAATTTGAAAATTTTAATTGATGTAGGGTCTATAAGATTTTGATGGTAAGACCACAGCATGATTGATCTCTTTTTGGGGTGGTGATGGAGGAGGGGTTATAAAGGTTGTGAAAGAAATTGTATTTCGAGTATGGACAGATTATTGATGAAATTATTAGGCCTTGAAATGTTATGTTTTTCCTGGAGGAAATGGTGTGGAACTCCTGATCAAAGGTTTGAGATAGGGAACTAATTGTGGTGGTTTTATGTTTTTTGGATCAGTGATTAAAGAGTTACGAGTTTTTAAATTAAGTTGCTTATAGTAGATTATTGTTCTGCTGAATTAGATTTTCTGGCTAGAATATATTTAGTTTAATGGGAATTCGAGGACTTTAGAAGCTTTAGGGATTGTGGGAGAGTGTGTAGGATAGTTCTAAAGGTTTTAGAAGTTTGACTTGGGATTGGTGAAGGTAATGATTTAGGGTTGACATGGTCTTTATGTGGATGCGAGGGCAATTATGTTGGCAGCAAGGTGTAAAATTTGAAAAGATGACTAGGAGCAGAAGTTGGAAAAGATAACTAAAAACTCAACAAATCCTTATGGGTTCTGCTACTAAACTTCACCAAAGAGTAGAGAATTCGGCTAGCCTTTTCACATGAAATTTGCAAGAGTAAAAGATAATTTTTATTCCATGAATTAAGTTTAAAACAATGCTTTATTTGTAGGACTTATTTAAGGTTAGAAAAATTTGGAAGGTCTTTAGAGCCAATAAAATACCATTACATGGATTGATCGTTTCTCCTAATGCAAAGAGAATGAAATAAAAAAAAATATATAAAAGTAGGTAGAGTAGTCTTAAAATTAAGCAATTTATGACGACTTTTGTCTTCTTTATTGTTGTGGAAGAGCCATTCATTGAAGAATATCACATTAAACTCCTTAATTATTGTCGGATGATTTTAGAGGGATTATGGGCGTTCATATTCTTGCTTTGAAAATTTTGCAAGATGAGTAACTCAAATTTTGATGCATGGCTTTGGTTTGTGACCTTATTGATGGCCTTTATGGTCATGTTGTATCAGTAACATTAATTGTAGACAACTTTTTCGCGCAGTTTGCTACCTGCACGTTGGATCTTACTTTGACAAATGTCTTCAATTTTTTCTTTTTTTCTTTCAGGAACTATTTGTAGACAAAAAAATCTCACCGCAACATAATGAGGCTTCAATGAGTTTGAAAACTAGGTAAGTTTGCTCATTCTATATCCTTTAAGCTTGTATTTTATATATGCTTAGCCATAGCAGATGAGTTGTTACGGCTTATAGACTCCTGTAAGGGTTAGGTCTCTCCATTGATGCTTGTGTGCTATCTCATAAGCTTCTTGATCTACACACTTTGAGGTTTCACTTATTCAAATGAGATTATTTCTTTGATGCCTTGCTATAATTTTTTTTTATGTGCTTGATCTATTGCAACTATTTTTCTGCAGTGGTTTACATGTAGAAACTTCTGTTCCTTCAACAAGCATGGGAATGGATGTACAATTTGGATATGATGAGGAAAAAGGTAGTGAAATCCCAAATGAATTGTCAGAGCTTCTTTCTAATAATTTTGACAAGAACTGTTTTTCAAATGTGGAGGAATTGAGAAGGGATCCAAATTCTTCTCATCGACACAGTTATACCACACAAACTCCAGACCTTAATGAAGTATTTCGACTTGAGTGTCATACAGATTTATCAACACAAATTCCTTGCACCCAAAATGCAGTTATAACCCCACGTTTGGTTGAACATGCGCAAGAACAATCAACTCCTGGCTTGTTAGAAGTTGCTCCGTCCAATTTTCAAGAAGTTCTGGCTTCGAGTCCCCAGAAAAAAGCTGAGACACATGTTGAATCATACAAGCCTGGGAGTTGTAGTAGTCCTTGCATGGAGCGTGAATCCGCTGAATCAGGAAAGAAAACTGTTTTTTTAAGTGCAGAATTAGGCTGTAAGGCAGGTGATACTGCTCAAGGATTGCCAATGCCCGAATCTCTAGCACCTACTTATTCAAATTGGAATCTAAGAACTGATGAGGCTTGTTTAGTTTTAGGGCCTGAATATCAGCATAGTATGTTAACTAGCAATGAAGTCAGTAATATATCAACAGCTAATCGCAGGCTTGAGAATGAGAAGGCTATAAATACTTCAGGTTTTTCTCAAGATGCATTTATTTTGTCATCCGCCCCTAATTTGGTTTCACATTTTGAAGATGATTCTGTTATTTCCATTGTTTGTACAGATAATATGAATGTATTAGGAGGTATTTCAGATGTGAAAAGGACACAAAAACAGGATAGTAATGAGCCATCAAAAGTTGCCAACGTTGGTCGTGTAGAAGATGTTGATTCTTGTGTTACTACGTCTGTAGTTGGATCTGATTTTCTTTCAAGTTCTTGTGGTTCAAATCTGCATACAGGCGTCTTTCATAGTGATCCTTCATTATTTCTTCATGAAGTAATTAATCCAACACCCTCTCCTAAGCTTGCAGCACGTTTTGAAACAGAGCATGTTACTTCTAATATTTGCACAGATAACTTGGATGTAGCGGGAGGTATTTCGCATGTAAAAAAGTCACAAAAAAAGGATTGTAATAAACCGGCACAAATTGTCAACCACGGTCATGTGGAAGATGGTGATTCTTGCATCAATTCATCCATGATTGGATCTGATTTTCTTTCAAGATCTTATGGTTCAAATCTGCGTCCAATATTCTTTCATGGTGACCCTGTGAGTTCTTCTCGTGAAGCAGTTAATCTGGCACCCCCTTTTAAGCTGGAAGCACATCATGAAGCAGGGACTGTTACTTCCAACATTTGTAATGATAACATGGATGCATTAGGAGGTATGCCACAAATAAGGAATAGTAATGAGCCATCACAAATTGCCAACCTAAATCGTGTGGAAGATGGTGATTCTTGCATCAGTACTTCTGTGGGCACTTCTTTGGTTGGATCTGATTTCATTTCAAGATCTCATGGTTCAAATCTGCATTCAATTTTCTTGCATGGCAGTCCATCAGGTTTTTCTCTAGAAGCAACCAAAATGAAACCCTCTGTTAAGCTGGGTGGTTCTTCAGGTTTTTCTTATGAAGCAATTAATTCGACACCCCCTCCTAACCTGCCAGGACGTTTTGAAGCACATCCTTTTCCTTCCAGTATATGCACAGATAACATGGATGTGGCAGGAAGTATTTCGAATGTGAAAAGGACGCAGAAAAGAGATAGTAATGAGCCATCACAAATTGCCAACATAGGTTCTGTAGAAGATGGTGATTCTTGCGTCAGTACATCTGTGGTTGGATCTGATTTTGCTTCAAAACCTTGTGGTTCAAATCTGCATCAATCTAGTTCTCTGTCAGTGGCTGGGGCTTTGGGAGAAGCAGCTGAGTTGTCTCTCAGGGATCGTTCTTTCAGTTTGAAAACTTCATTGAGGGAGGACGATCTACACAATTTCAGATCCTCATTTGAGGTGCAAGGTTTGTTCGACTCACGAGTGTTCATTACATTCTTAAAATTATGGAACTAGGAAGCTTGAATATTATAAGCAATTAGTCATCTTGAATGTCATGCAAATTCTACTCTTTATTGGGAGAAATGTGATATTTTGTTTTGTCAGGTGAAGATTTGCGTGATACCAATAACAGAGTTACTAGTATGAAGTCCCAGAATATGTCAAGATGCACATCCTCTGATTTCAACTATATCAGCAGTAAGGTGGATGAATCATCAATGGGTGTTTTTTCGAAAGTAACACATGTGAATTATTCAAACGTTTCTCCCAGTTCTGAATTTCTAGGACCTGAGAAGATGTTAGCTTCCAGTTTTGTTGTCGATATTCCAGTTTTTCAAGGTCTGCAAGTCACAGAGAAGGGAGTAGCAGAATCTGATGGAAGTTTTGATAGAAATAACAGTCAATACAGCAGAAAGCGACGTGAAATGGATAGCACTGCAACACTGCAATCTGGAAGTTCTGCCAAATTATCTGGAATACCGAGAAGCAGAAGAAATGCAGACTATATTTCTGCTAATGATGATGTATTGGCATCTATTTTGGGTATGCAAATCTGTTAGATTAGTGTTCTATTTCCTTATAGAATGTCTAAGTTTCTGAATTTATACTCTACATGTGATAGTCCAAGGTAACTCCATTCATTATTTGTATTAACCATATGGCTGGTTGCTCAGTTGGAAAGACGGCTCCATCTTTGGAAACTGGCTCCATCCCTTCACTTTCTAAAGTTCCATCTCTAAAACGGCCCCGCACGATGTCCAGGGTAGGCATGCATAAGAGAAGGAAGGTGCTGATAGATGATTCTATGGTCTTACATGCTGAGTATGTCTCCTGCATTCAAAAGTTGATGCTCACCACATCTATAATGTCTCACAAAAATATTTACTCATTTTTGTTGCATTTATATAAGTGTTCTACGTTCATTCGAGATGAATGATTATTATATTAATAATTATTCACAAAACTTAAATTTGTCATCAATTAATATGAAATGTTATGTCAAATGCTTACATGTTTATTTACATGAGTAGTATTGAATTGTGTTCAAATTGATCTTCATCATCATCATCATCATTTTTTCTCGACTTGTTGGGGTTGGTACATGAATTCTTAATTTTGTTTTATTCATGTTTGCTTGTGTTGAATTTATTGTTGGTAAATGTTTTGAACAACTTATATTCATTTTTATTTTTGGTCAATAGGTATATTTACATGTATCATGGGTACATTTTCTACTTTTTGTTATATGTCCAAAGTTCAAACAACATAAATTTTAACAATCTTATTTATAATAGATACCATTATAACACTTAATATATTCTTTCCTTGATTTATTCTAGTATTTTTTACATATGTATTTTAACACTTTCATATCTGCTGCGCGCAATCTAGCTATCAACTATTTTTAGCCCAGCACTCAATTTTGACTTAGTTGTAGTCTATAAAATTTACTTTTTAGTCACCATGATAGCTTATTATTGCATGATATATTTTAGGCACTTATTATTTTAACCATCCATCCACGACTCTTAAAATTATATCTTTCTTCCTATCACAAATTTTACTATATTTAGACCAATCATACACTGGGTATTATTCTCACATGTATGTATGGATGCATGTATGCATGCATGTATGCATGCATGTATGTATATATATATATACATATATATATAAACACGCTAAACATGTGCAGATCTAAAATTCAATATACTGCGCTAATGAACGTAGCAGTTGAGAAGGTTTGAATGAAGCTTTTTGGAAAATGCATCAACCATACTAGTGGCGAGGAAGTCACTGAGGGAGCTTGGTAGAGAAGCAACTGACACACTTGTGATGAGGAAGTCATAGAGGGAGTTCTTTGGAGAAGGTATTGATTAAACCAACTGAAGAAGAAATAAGCTCTCAAGTTGTGAATGCCTCTAGCCAGCTCCATTCATATCGAGTAGGCGTGGAAGCCATTGAACTTTGTCTTGATGAGCTTGAATTTGCTCTCAATCAAGTCCACGTCTTGATAAACTTGACTTGCGAGCTCATTAGCTAGTAAAGTTTGAATTAGTGAATCATGGTTCACTTACACTAAATTTATTGTTTGACTCCTAAGTTTGATTCGTTTATAATTCATACTAGAAACTATAGAAGTTTAATGCATTCTAGAATATTCCATTAGGCTTGGAGGGGACTATAGAGTCCCTTCCCTCATTTGTAATCACCCAAGCATTGAATCAAAGCATGCAAGTATTCAAGTGTGAAGTGTTCCTTTCTCTCTACTCCTCTTCTTAAGAGTGATTGATGTTTAAAAGTCCAGTGTTGCAAGGGTGAGGCTGTTTTAGTGTTAAGAAAGAACGCTAAAGCCGCACGGGTGACTTGAGGAAAGTTGGTCTGTAACAGTTGGTATCAGAAACCAGGTTCGAAGAAATGACAAAGAGTGTCAAGGAGTACGTGATGGAGTTGGAAGCCACTAATGTGGAGTCTTCTCAAGGGCGAGGTCGCCAAGAGCAAAGAGATCCCGTTGCACCCAAGCCACATGGGAAGTTTAAGGAGATCATGCATGACTTTGATTCACGCCTTGCTCGGATGGAGGAGGCAATGAATGGCATGAAGGGCCCAGTAGAGGATCTTGGCCAAAGGGTTGATGGACTCGAGGAGGACGTCTCCATCCATTCAACAATCAGAGGTATGATGCTCCAACTTGAGGAGACCTTAATGGGCCATATGGCTAAGTTGCAGGAGGATTTGTTGGGGAAGCTTCAAGAGGTGCGAAGAGCCTATGAGGAAGAGATGAGAGACACGCGTGCTAGCTTGGAGGAGATGCGTGGAGACATTTCACTGTGCAAGAGAGCACTAGAGGCATCCACAAGCCATCCCACTTTCGAAGCCAAGAGGACTGAAGTTCCAAAACCTATGAGTTTTGGAAGGGTTCGCAACGCGAAGGAAGTAGACAACTTCCTATGGGGACTAGGGCAATACTTTGGAGCGATGAGGATTACCAATGAAGATGCAAAAATACAATTTGCCTCTCTTTATCTCTCGGACATCGCTATGCTTTGGTGGAGAAGAAATGAGATGTAGAGAAATGTTTGTGCTCCATGTCCACTTTTAATGTCTTCAAGTGAGAACTAAAGAGAATTCTATCCCGAGAATGCCAAAAATGAGGCTCGAGCCTGGCTGCGAAGGCTTAAGCAAGAGGGTTTGATTTGAGACTATATCAAGGAGTTTACAAACTTGGTTCTTGAAATCCCAGATATATCAGATAAGCACACTTTAACTTCATGGATGGGCTCCAACATTGGGCAAAGACCGAGCTTAGGAGGCGAGGGGTGCAAGATCTTGCCACTGCCATTGCGGTTGCTGAAAGCTTGGTTGATTATTCAATGGAGTCCAGAAAGCTTAAAGATAAGAAGAGTTGTGATGTCAAAGGTGGGGATGACAAGGGCAAAAACAAGGAGGAGAAATGTCGCGAATCAACTCCAACAAAGGTAAGGGACAATGAGAAGATTAACAACAAGCCATATCAAAATTGCTGCTTTCTTTGTGAAGGACCTCATTGGGCAAGGGATTGCCCTCAGAAGAAAGCCCTCAACTCTCTTCTTGCAATCCATAAGGAGGAAAAAGAAAGTGATAGGGAAAATGACATGGAGGTACATGTAGGATCTCTTCAACTGTTGAACGGAATGCAAGCTTTGACAAAATCCCAAGGCAAGGGGTTACTCTTTGTGGAGATGGTAATAGAAGGGAAGACCACGAGAGCTATGGTGGATACGGTGCTGCCCACAACTTGATCTCTAGTGAGGAAGCAAAGAGATTGAGGTTGTAGATGACTAAACGATGGGGCTCCATTAAAGTCGTTAACTCAGCAGAGATGCCAGTCGACGGAGTGGCTAAGGAAATCAAGACCAACATTGGAGCATGGTCAGGTACTCTAGACTTCTTCGTCATTCCTTTGAATGATTACAAAATTGTCCTAGGAATGAACTTCTTGGAGCAAGCAAGAGCATTCCCAATGCCATTTGCCAATAGCTTATGCATCAAGAAAAGAAGTCAAGCTTTCTCAATACCGATAATAAGGTTAAACAAGCAAGGATCCAAAATGCTATCGGCGATCTAGCTTAAGGATGGCATTGACCAGGACAAGGGGGATAACTTGGCTATCCTTCAAGATATCAATGAAGGAGAAAAGGCCCAAGGAGATTGGATGCCAAGGAAAGTGGTGGAGATTCCACCAAGAAAGAAGAAAGATGGTTCAACACGATTGGAACAAGGTTGCAGGCAAAGGCTAAGCCGCCAACCAGGAAGACTTGCTGCATGACACCCCTCTCCCATAACACCAAAGAGAAAACAAAGTTTGCCAAGACTAGGGGCGAACCGAGAAGACAGTTTCAAAGGTGCAAGGGAAGCCGCAATGAGGGCATTGCGAGTTTAAGTGGGGGAGAGTGTCACGCTCCGCTATATTCAAGAAGTTGGTAAGACAGGCATGGGGCTGAAGATTCTAGAAAATGCTGAAATGTAGGGAGCCATCCAGGGGGTTCTAGAAGATTCCACCCAATTCTATAGAAAATAAGAGAGAAAGGCTCCTAGGAGAAATTAAGAATAACCTAAAATATTCTAGGGCTATGTGTGTAATAAGAGACGACTGTAGAACTCTCTAGAAACTATATAGTTTAATGTATTCTAGAATATGTCATTAGGCTTGGAGGGGACTATAAATATGAGTCCCTCTCCTCATTTGTAATCACCCAAGCATTGAATCAAAGCATTCAAGTATTCAAGTGTGAAGTGTTCCTTTCTCTCTACTCTTCTTCTTAAGAGTGCTTAGTGCTTAAAAGTCAAATTTTGCAAGGGTGAGGTTGATTTAGTGCTAAGAAAGAGCGCTAAAGCCGCACAGGTGACTTGAGGAAAGTTAGTCTGTGACAAGCTGCAGCAAGCAGAAATGACAATGACAGCAGCAGCTAGCCATTGTTCTTCCTGCACCTAACAACTAACGATCCTCACCTCTGACAACAGAGCAGCAACCACAGGAACTTACTCCACCCAGCCTTCTGGATGTTACTTCCGGCATTCTTCTGCTGTCCCTGCAACAATTCTCAGTTGTTGGCACGTCTCTTATTGTCCGGATTTATTCCTTGTAGAAGCCCTTCCCTGCATTTTGTTAGAATTCCTCCCTGTAAGCTCCTTATCAACCTTTCCTTGCAACAAACCTTCTGCCGGAGCTTTTACCCGCAGCAGACCCTCGTATAGAGCTTCTCCCCGTGCCATCAACACTGGAATATTCTCTATAGGCGCCTAAAACTTCCTCGTTTAGATTTCTCTCTGTAGGCCTTTTTGTAGCTTCTCCCTGCACCAGAAATTCTCCTTGCTATAGGCCCCTCCATAATTCTATTTGCAATCAGAAGCATGCCTGTTGCAGGCCCTCCTCTGGAATTCTCACTGTAAGCTGTCTTCCTACAGCAGACCCTCCACCCAAGCTTTTCAATGCTGGATGCCCTTTATCAAAATTTTCCCGCAATTGTTCTTTCTTTTCCATGCAAGTCGTACCCTGCAGATTTCCTTGCAGGTTGTCTACTTCCTTGTATGCTTTCCTGCAGTGTTTCCTTTTTTGAAACAACATTCCTCCTACCTGCAAAAGCTGTAGTCAAAGACAACCACAGTCAATGAGAAGTAACCTTAATTACTCTTAGGGTCGACAACCAAGTACAGGATAAAGGCATCAAGTCCTACTCTGGAGGCCCACTCTGAATCAGAGACCATGAATTTTGTTCCGACGACTTTTGGACTCCCTAACTTTATTACAAATCTTAAACTTAATGTTCTTGATTACCTTCAATGGTTTCAATCAGTGATTTTTATTATTGTGGTAAATGAAAAGATGCATGTCTCACGGGAGAAGACAGTTCCTGACATCACTGATCCTAACAACCGCACATGGAAGAATTGAGATCATATGATTATGTATTAGTTAATCAACTCAACCACTACTGAAGTGGGAGGAAAGTTATGCTCTGCAATATTGTTAAAAATTTTGGTGAGGAAAAAGAAACATATTCAAGTATCGAAAGCACTGCAAAGTTGTTTGAGATTGAAATTAAGCATCATGACTTTCGTCAATGAGAGCTAACTGTCACCCTATACTTCGAAATCTCGATAAAATATTGACTATAATTGGATACATGTGTGGAAATGCCCACATGATGTTGAGATGTTTAAATCCATATTGAGTAGAAGAGAACCCTCAAATTTCTATTAGGACTAACTTTGGAACTGTGAGGTGAGAGCTAATATTATGTGAACAATGCCCCTTCCATTTACCCGTGAAGTATTTGCTGAAGTCAGGAGAGAAGAGAGCAGAAAGAAGCTGATGCTACTGAAATCTCGATTCTATATACTCAAAATTTCTCGTATGACTCAAAACATGAAGAATCGTCCCACATGTGACTATTGCAAGAAGATTAGGCATATCAAGGATAAATGTCGAAACTTCATGGAAAACCTGTATATTGGAAACCTGAATAGAGAAAGAAAGATCAAAAGGAAAATACTAATATTACATTCAAAAGATTGGCTGAACAATTCACGAAGGAGCAGTTTGAAGTACTGAAAAAACTCCTTGGAAGTAATTCAGAGTAGCACACTAATCTCGTGATACAAGAATCGTCCCACATGTGACTATTGCAAGAAGATTGGGCATATCAAGGATAAATGTCGAAACTTCATGGAAAACCTGTATATTGGAAACCTGAATAGAGAAAGAAAGATCAAAAGGAAAATACTAATATTACATTCAAAAGATTTGCTGAACAATTCACGAAGGAGCAGTTTGAAGTACTGAAAAAACTACTTGGAAGTAATTCAGAGCAGCACACTAATCTCGTGATATACCAAGGTGCTGGGTTAGGGGAAGGTGATTTGCAGTACTGAAATATACTAACACTCTTCCTTAGAACACCTCAGAATTCAATAGCAAGCTCAGTCTCTAAGACATCTACGACCGAGCTCAAGGGTTTTGGAATTCTTAGAAGATTTGGTTCTTTCCATGTTGACCTCTCTCATGTGGTCCAACTATCACGTCCAAATCTTGGAGGATTTTATTACGATATCTTAAGAATCCTTTGATTTATTTTATTTCCTTCCAATTTTATGTTTTTCTATTTTTATTCTAGATTATTTCATTTCCTAATATAGGTGTGATATGTTCGGTAAATTTCTAAATTAGGAGGGATTGATTTTTTCTCTCTCTATTTATAAATATGTACCCTATTTGTGGATTATGAATAGAGTAATTTTTCCTCTGCAAGAATTTCTACATGTTCGTAAATCTTTCATTGCCTAATGTTGCTTTATTTTGGCTTTGTAATTTGGGTGATCTGGAGGATAAACTCTTCCCTAGGAAGCCTGATACACTATTTTCTGTAGTGTCAACATCGAGTTACAACATGATCATCAGAGTGAAAACCATACCTCTTCCCCCCCTCTTCTCTCCTGTAGTCCATGCATAGTTGAAGAGGGCTTGTAGATCGTGGAGATCCTCTATCGACAATAATTTTGGAAGGCTTGGATGGCTTGGAAGGATTTCATGAGGTCTGCATAAGGCTCTGAAGCATAGGCAGGTGTCAACCATGCATCCCTGTCAAAAAATTGCCTCAGGTTTGTTTCATCTCACGTAAAAGGAGATGGAGAGAAATAGGAATGAGAAATCTCAGATGGAAAGTAATGTAGCCTTTGGAGATGGTAGTAGAAGAATTCTTGACTAGAGAAAAAAATCTTAAAATAATATTTTAAATTAATCAATCATGGTTCTAGGGTGTGTTCCTGGTCTGTGAATATAGGAGATGATGGGGTGACATGCTTCTTATATGATGTTATGAATTATGCTCCCCTTTCATACCAAATTAGTTTCCTTGTATTTTTTTTGGTTGGAATATGTTTTAACATGTTCAAATGGACTAAATTTGGGGAGAAGAGATAAACGAGTTGAGGTATTATTGTGTTAGATCTGTTGAATTTTGTTGCGATGTGCATTTTCAATCGAATTGTAGTTCATGAGAAAAGCTAATAATTAAAATATAACTTTAAATACTGATTTTTCTTAACTATTGACGGTGTCCAGATAATTTGATGGGGCCGGCATCGTGTGAGAATGGCTTTGAAAGGCTTCTTGACTTTCTTGTACATATGTTTTTATTTTTACTTTTTTATTTTATTTTATCTTTGGTTACTACATAAAAGAGTCCACTTTCACCATCATTACTATTATGATTAGATTAGCTGCTGTGTTCCTAATGATGTCTGGGTTGTGTTCTTTTACGGAGTATGTGATGTGGTATGCATCCTGGGATGGCTGTGAAAGCTAGGTAAATTCCCAATCCTTGGTTGGATTTCTTACTGATGCGATTATATTTAATGTAATTTGGTTTTGCCTTTTTAGCAAATATTCATCATATGAATGTTGTTGAAATTTTTTAACTGAGCTGTTAGTTGTTTCTTTTAATTCTTGTTTTTTTTGTTTCTAATTTTTTTGGTTCTTTTTTTTAGTGCTATTCGTCAACAACTAATTA
The DNA here is from genome assembly GCF_001263595.1 of Phalaenopsis equestris. Taxonomy (NCBI): domain Eukaryota; kingdom Viridiplantae; phylum Streptophyta; class Magnoliopsida; order Asparagales; family Orchidaceae; genus Phalaenopsis; species Phalaenopsis equestris. Next base: position 119,868 of record NW_018234078.1, read on the forward strand.
ACACAGAAGACATCCGCCGTATGCGAAGAAAAGCTCCTTGCTCTCGACCTGAAATTTGGAAAATTTACATGGGTGCAATGGAGGATGATATTTTTGAACATTCTGTATTAACTGGTAAGGATATTATGCAAGTACAGTATAATTATATCATAAACATCATATTGGATAAGTCCACTTAATTGGCAACCTTTCATTATTACCACTTCAGGTAACTGTGAAAATGGATTCTGAGCATGTCAGAATAGTGCAATAACTTTTCAGATTGGTTGTTTTAGCGCTATAGACTTGATACAAAAATTGCCGTTAAAATTATGGGGATACTTCCTGGTCAATTTTGGATATTGCTGAAGATGCATTTTTTGTTATATAAGGCAAACAAAATTTTTTTTTGCTGCAAGTTTTTTATATTTCCTTTTTATATTTTAGGATTTACGGTGAAATCCAAGGTTCCTATTGGTAGATTAGTTGTTATTTGTTAATATATTTATTGTTTAAGCTTATCGATGCTATTTCAAAGGTTTTTTATATCCACCTGCCATAATTAAAAGGCAACTTAAAGATGATTTGAGTATACTCTGCAGCTTTCATAGTTTGCCTATATGTACTTCCAAAATGAATGGTGTTGGCTAACTTGATATGTTTAAGCTTTTCAAATGATAAATCTAATTTTGTCCTTGTGTTTTCAGGTATAGCAGTGGAGCTAAATAGTCTGTATGATCTGAAATATGGCATGCAAAAGGACTTAAGTTCTCTGGCGAAGGAGTATACTTCTCGTGTTAAAACATCAGGAGAGATGGGGCCTTATAGGATCTCAGAGTTTCTTAATGAAATGAGTAAGAATGAAATTGATGAACGAATCTCATCTCTTCCTGGAGTAGTTGATAAGAGTGATGTTCCGTCAAGCATGACTGCATTTGAGACCTTGCAAACCCTTGAAGGCGGTGCACAGTGTAATCAACATGATCAATTAGAAGAGCCACCTGTTCAGCCTGAAGTGGGGCCTTTCAGCAATGAGCAGGAATCTATGATTTGTAAAGTGCAGCCTGATGATGATATAGGTGGTAAGTCAATCATCCAAGACCATATTTCAGAAATCAACAGTAGTATTTCATCTTTCAAGAAACCTGCGGATCAGAGCATCAACCTAGCAGAGAGTTCACTGCATGATGGTGGCCATAATTCTATAAATACTCCTTATGATGCCTCGGCTCGTGGTGATTGCGCTACCTTGCTTGGAGTAGATGGTAACACTACTGTAACTGTGATTTTGGAATGTCCTATCAAGACTAAAAACTTATGTGATTCGACTGGTGCAATTGTTAACGAGGAAGCGAAAACTGGGAATGTTCTGGATGCGACACACGCAAAATTCAGTCATACATTCACTAACATTGGTGATACTGGTGCAGTTGTCAGCGTGCAAGGTCAAGTGCTACCAGACAGTGACATAGAGTCGCAAGTAGAGAAAACTGAATGGCCTGATGTTGAAGTAGGCACTCATTATGCTACAGAAGGCTTGGGGGATGGGGAGAGGCTTGTAACTGATGCCATGGGTGTAGAAGTGCAGAATGTTGCTTGTGTTCCGAACAGTGTAGAACATGCTCCTTCAACTATGGATACAAATGGTTCCGTACAGGACTTCAATGTTAAGGGTGGTTTGGATGCGGACAATTTGCCTGTTGATATGGATGTTGATGCTGCACGAGATTCAAGTGTAAGTCACATGCTTTTGTACCTCACTTCATTGGCATATTACGTAGGCAAAAAATGAGTTATATTATATAGGAAAGTGTAAAATTAAAAATATTACGCATGACTAAATATATTTGGCACAAAAATTCTGTGTTATGAGAACCTGGTTAGTCAGGATGGGTGATGTGTACAACCGATGATGATTTGCTTGTTTTTGTTTACTTATAAATTTGTTGACCAATAAACAGAAATGTATATTAGCAATTTACCTTTGATTAGTCTTATGCCCGCCAGGCCTTTTGACTGCTGAAACAAATTTTCATGTTGTTGATTACTGGACTGCTGATATGCTTTTGCAATTTTTTTTTTCCCTAAGAGAACATTTTTGTTTTTATTTCATCCATCTTTCATTTCATTGTTATTCAGGATTTCTGCAGTGCAATTGACGACGACTACACAGGTATTCCTTTCCACTGTAGCTGTTAATTATGAAATCATTCACTGAATAAATATTTTTTTAATTCTTCATGGTATCGTATGTCCTGCCTTATGTTCTGGCTGTTCATTTATTACCTCTAATATTATTATTATTATGGTTCTTATTGCCATGTTAATAATAATAATTAAAAAAACCATTGTATTGCTCTCTTGTGCTATGAGCATGATGCCATTCTGTTTTTTTTTTAGTTTGAAGGAATTCAAATCGGTGACTTTTCCTTAGATAGGAAAGAAAAATATCTCTTGACTAAAACCAGATTCACTATCCTTCTAGCATCATAACTTTTCTGCATTAATATTTTATGATCAGATAATATGTAAATTCATAAAAAGATTTTATGCTCCAGTGAAAAGTGAGTCATAATCAACTTGGTAGAATGCTTTATAAATTTTTTAAAGGAGGTCGTAGGCCATACTGGAACTTGTGACCATCATCTTAGAACTAGGGAACATGCCTCCTGAGTTATAACTCTTTGGTTGTTTCATATTTACTTTAATGAATTAATTGTTAGAAAAACAGTGATTATTCCTAACTTTTGACCTGTAATCTTTGGTTTTTGTTGCTTTTATTATCAGTAGCCCTAGGTGCACAAGATCAATAATTTTTTTAAAAGTTTTCATCTTTTTTGTTAAACTTGCATTTAATAGTACTATTCAAACTGATGTTTTGTTAACTATTTCATTTTAAAATATATTCTAAAATATTGCTTTATTTAAAGTTGTCTGACTTCTATTTAAAAAATTTAAATATATATGTTTTTAAAAAAGACTATCTGAACGCATAAATTTTAAAAAATTAAATCATTGAAATTCAACCTGTTAGTGGATTATATTATTATTATTTTTTTATTTTTCATTTTATTCATATTTGAATTTTCAATTGGATTTTGGAATGTCGAATGTTTTGTCTAATTGCTTTAAACCATTTTATGTATTACATACTTAAGAATCCTACAATGTTGAACTAAAAAGCTATTCTCCTTGTGAATTTAAAATTCTGTTTTAGATTTCATTTTATTATAAAAAAATTAATAGGTTATCCATAGTAATGCTGGATGTTAGAAAATGTCAAACCTTTTGAAACGATTGAAATTTGACTTATCAATATAATAAAGATTGATTGGCCGTAAAAAAAATGAAATAAAACTTCTAGGACATAAAATTCTTATAAATGGTAGCTTAATGGAGTTTGATATGCAAATGAAAAACACGTATGCTGAATCAACTTGATCGGAAATGTAGCCATTTTCTTTTCAAGCTGAAGTTCATTAGTACTTTCTCAAAGTTGGTAAGTACTTATATGAGACTACTCTCAGGAAATGCAGCTAACTTTGAAAAGCTTTCAGAGACATATACTTAGCTAAGAGAAACATGGATTTCATTTAAAATGTACTTTAATGATACCTAAATTAAAAGCGAATAATATATAGCCAAAATGAAATGTTGAATAATATATAGCCAAAAATGAAATGTTGAATACTGGTGACATGCTCATAAGAGCAGCAGCACCCCATCGATAACTGCTGCCACTAAGAGAAGGCATTCCTTGATTGGCATTTCGAATTTAGATGGAAAGAAGGTGATGGATCTATTGACTGAGACGGAGATGCTCAGGGAAAACTAAAGTGTTGTGCTCAAACATGTGGTGTGGTGATAGATGACATGCATGGATTTTTAATGGAATTTCAAGAAGAGTGATTTTGAATTCTATTACTTAGATTTAAGATGAGACTTATTATATGCTACTATGATATATTAATGTGTCAGCCGTTATTATTATTTTTTTTTTGGAAAGAATGATTATTATAAGTATGAAAATAGTTTTTATATAAATAGATGATTTTCGATTTTTGAAAGTAATATTTTAATTTTGAAAATAGATGAGACCAAACGAGTCTTACATATTAAATAGTTTGAACGGCTGAATGCGATATGACATATAATACACTATCCCGAAGAATAAGTATTCCACATGATAGTAGACTCAACCACCTAAACTAAAGAGTTTGTGACATCCGTTTGATCTGCAAAATCTTTTATGTATGACAGACAAATTTCTCTATCTAATATAAGGATTAGATAGTGTTTATTTTATCTAAGTTTCAAGTTCCCTATAGAGACAATCCTCTATAGTTATTAACATCTTAAATGACCGGGGTCACTTAAGAAAACTCTCGATTAAGATCAGTGGTTCTGCCTTCAAGATTTTAAAGTTTAAGTTTCCAAGATTTGACACGGGAAAATCAAATGGGAGTGGCTCAAACAGGAATAATTATTTTAAGGAATCCAAAGTAATGAAGAGTAGGGGTTATATCACGAATCCGAGGAGAACCCCGGTGACCTCCCAACTATTCTATTATTTGGTTTTATGTCTTTGAAATGATGTTATTCAATGTTTAATCCTGCAATTTATTTTTAAAATTTAGGACTTATATTTGCACGATATCTGATCATGCAAATAGCCTCAAAAGATAGGAGGATTTACACCGTACCGTACGGTAACCTCTGAATCCTAAACGTGTTAGGATTTATATTTGCACAGCAGGGTTGTGCAAAAGCCTAAAAATAATATGTGAGGATTCACGTTGCGCTAAACAAACTACCTCGAAGTCCTATTAGTTGTTATTTAAACCAAGGAAAGTGTTTAGTTGTCGTAAACTTATTGTACTATTGTAGATTGTCATCCTTCGTCCGCTACATCCTGGTCGTGCTGCTCACGAAGACTTGCTCCATGTCTCATGTAGTAGTAGTTTCAAGTTTATTTCAAGTTTAGTGTCTTAGTGTCTTATATGTGAATGTGCAATATTGTTATTTGATGACTTACTGTTGTATATCTCCTAAATCATATTATATTCTAAAGGTTCTGTAGTTAACTTAAAACATGCATAAACAAACTATGTTATAAGGAAGAACAGTAAATGAAAACAGTATAAGGTGCCGTAAATAAAAATAGCATAAGAAAAATGCAGTAAAGTGCTATAAATACACTGTAAATTTTGGGTACTTAAGTTTCTTGTTATTGCTGCACCTGTAAATTGGATGAATGTCGTAGGTAACAATATAGTAGAGAAATTCAGCTAGCAGGACAAACATGTGTTTATGTATAACAGAATAAATGACGGAGTAGCGCTTGGAAAACCCTGAGGAAAATTGAAATCGACCCATAGAGACTCGAAACAAATCGTAGGAAAAAAGACAAACAAATAAAACAAAATACGTCACATATAAAGGACTAAGGGTGGGTGATTTATATGTGACATTGGGAATGTCTTCAATTATCACAAGGATTTGAGTGTAAGATTCAAGTTCAAATCCCAGAGCATTGGGTTTTATTTTACATCTTTATGAAGAGAATTTTACTATTTGATTTAATTGGTTTTATTTTACATCTTTATGAAGAGAATTTTACTATTTGATTTAATTAAATCAGTCATAAACCACAGCCTAAGGCATACCTTGTCTATTGCTTTAACCAACTTATGAATTAGGGTGGGGTGCCTAGCTTCAGCATCCATATGAAAATCAGACAGATGAACTTTTACCTAGGATGTGCTTCTAAAATCTAGGAAGGCTACACTTTAACTTGAGCCTGAAGTGTTTTAAAGTGTTTGTCTTCAATTAAGTGTTTTTCAACTAATCCTCAAACATCTTTAGATCAAACTTAGCTTACTATCAGACTCTTAAGACATAGGGGGTAAACCTATAATTTTGGCAAAAAAGTTCGTGAAATATGCTTCAATCCTAATTAAAACAATTGGGCTTAAGTCTATCCAATGCTTAAGAGTCCTAATTGATATCCTACTAATATTTCAATTCATGCTCCTAACTCTTGAATCATTTAAGCTCTTACTTTCTCCCAATTTTCAATAATTCTCACAATTATAATTTTTTTCTTCTTATGTAAAAGAAATGGTGAATGATTTGCTACCCTATTTCTCTTTTAGGTTTCAATCATCTCAACAGGCTAAATATAACTTTTTTTTTTAAATTCCCTCATCTTTCTTTTTATTTTTTAAGACCGTAAATCAATTCTGAAAATAATTAAATCAGAAATTCTCATTTTTTAACTTAACCTTTGGCAAGAAAAAGGAAAACAAAACCAAATAAGTGGAGGAGACCGACCCATTTCTAAAAAAAAATAGCTAAGCAAGGTGCAAAACCATAAGTGAATCGGCTTAAAACCGTTTAAATTCTTTCAAAACAGTGATCGAATCAGTCCCAAAAGGTGCTTAAAAACTTCCAAAAATTAGCACTTAAAAGTGCCCAAATTGATGTATAAAAGCCTCAAAATGCAACTTAAATCTTGACGAATAAGGTCTCAAATTGCAACTTAAACCTTAACGAATAAAGCTTCAAAATGGCGAATAAGGCTTCAAAATACAACTTATGCCTTAACAAATAAAGTCTTAAAATGCAACTTAAACCTTAACGAATAAAGCTTCAAAATATGACCCAAACATCAGTAAAGAGAGCTTCAAAGTGCAGCCCAAATACATTGAAAAAAGCTTATAATTGCAGCCCAAACATATCAATAAAGAGTGCTTCAAGTGCAGCCCAAACACCACTAAAGAGAGCACATATCGCTAAAGAGTGCTTCAGATGCAGCCTAAACATATCACTAAAGAGTGCTTCAAGTGCAGCCCAAACACCATTAAAGAGAGCTTCAATTCGCAGCCCAAACATATCTCTAAAGTGTGCTTCAGGTGCAGCCCAAACATATCACTAAGACAGGACAAAACAACAGCCCGGTTTCGTGTCAAATACATCTTAAAAATAGCCAACAAAACCCCTCCTAAACAGGGCAAAACTGCAGCCCGAATCAGCCCACGAAAGCATTTTCAAAAGGTTTCAAACAGCAGCCAACTCAGCCTAAAAGACGTGTTTTTAAAAGCACTGAAATGCAACAAATTCAGCCCAACATATGCATTTTTGGAAGCCCCAAAATCACGTACATAGGAGGCCCACAATAGTGCTTAAAACCTTTCCAAAACGGCTCTTAGTTCTTAATTCAACCTAAAAAACAGTATTTAAATTTGTCCAAAATAGTGAATAAACAGCTTTAAAACGATGCTTAAATCTGCCCCAAAATGATGCATATATCCCCTCCAAACTCTCCAAATTGAATTTGAAAAGTTTCAGATTTTTCAAATGAGTATAGCACCATAACTTTTCATATTTGCAAATGCAACATAAGAGGTTTCAGATTTTTGTAAAAGTAAAGCATTACAACTTCTCAACATTTGTAAATGCAACATAAAAGCTTTCAAATTCTTGCAAATGAGCCACCCAACATTTTTAGATTTTTGCAAAGTTAACACCTAACCTACAAGTATTAAGCCCTACCAAAAGAGTGTTTAAAGCCCCGCTTTCAAATTATAAGCCACTTTGATATTCCATACATAATTTTCAACAATTTTGTATGTTTTGTATCATGAAAGTGAAAGAAAATATATTTCCAAATAATCTTGTAACTTCCATGCAAGCCAAACAATCATGCCATCATGTCATTTTTAGAAGATGAAATTTGCATAATTAAAGTGTTAGATGCGTAGATATGTAAGAATTGTTTGGCGTGCATGTAAATACTCTAGGATTGTGTAATAAGTGTATGAGCATGTAATTTGCTCAAAATCTGAGATACAATGCTCATTAAAATTATTCCAAATAGTTTCAGTAAATGGTATTAAATTCAGCCAGTAGGTGAATTAATTTCAGCCAATAACATGAAATTCAACAAATAAACTGAATTCAGTGAGTGATAATGCTATTTTGTTAGCGAACCACATGCAACAACCAACCGTGATATTCAGCTAGTGACCCAACCTCAATAATTGATATTGAATTTGACAAATACAAGTACATTTCTGCCATTAATGTCACTGTTATCAAGAATGAAATCGTGAACCACAAAGAAAACCTTTTTTCAAAGCGGCTAGCAAAATAAGGATACGAATCCTTCTTAAATTGGTATAGAAATAGCTTACGAAGAATTCTCTGTCTGAATAATTATCACGATTATCTCAAAATAGTTTTGGAATGAAGAAATCCTTTTCAAACATTATACTGGTTAAAGTAAACAGTAAGCCACATCAAACTAATCCATAAAGAATTGATTTCATTCTACCCATTTGAAGAATAAGTCAGATGTAAAACTGTAGTAGAAAATGATGAATCCACCGGCTAAAATAAAGCTTAAAATCCATTCGTAATTCACAATGGCTAAAGGAAGTATTAAAGAAAAGAAGTTCCTCATGATTAAATCAAAATGAAGAGAACTTACTGAAAGAACTGTTCCATAAATCAAATAAAGAAAGGAGAAGAAGAATGAATCCTTATTTTCAATCTATTGAAGGTGAAGAGAAGAAGTTTTTACCTCCAAATGCTTTTAGAAAATTTAAAGAAAACCCCGGAAGCAATAACAAAATTTCCAAATCACATTAATGAATCACCAACCCAAAGATGCGACAACTCTTTCTCCTCTCTTCTCCTCCCAAATTTTCAACCTCTTCTCATCTCTCAGGCTTTACCCAAGAGAAAACAGAAGTCCAAAATATTTCAAGCACACACACAAGATGAACCAACCAAAGAAAAAAAAATGGACACCTCCCTCTCTCCAGAAATTTCGGCCAACCCTAAAGACCTCCCCAGATGAGGTTTTTTATAGGCAAGGAAGGAATAAACCACCACCTACCAGCCCCAAGGTGGTCGAATGGGATGATGGGAGAGGAGGAGGAGCATTTAGGGAGAAAGAACAGGCGGCCTAGAGGAAAGGAATAGTCGGCCAGGTGGAGTTTCACCGTCGGAGAGCTGCTCGGTCGAGCGGCCTGCGAAGAAGAGGAAGAGTCGCGTGAGCAGGCTCCTGAGCTAGGTCAAGTCCGAGTGCGGTCGATCACTGGAGAGGAAGAATCAGGCTCGGACGTGAAGAATCACGAGCGGGAGAGCAGCGCAAAAGCTACGAGTCTGCGTGCGTGAGTAGGGATTAAGTAGGATTTTCTTTTTTATTTTTTATTTTTTTTTGTTTTATTATATTAAATTATTTAAGTATATTAGCGTGTGATTTATTTGTGCTCGGAACCCTAGCAAATGAATGTCTTTTCTAGGTAATTTCGACGTTCCGTACGCGTCAGCGCAGTCTGTTTCTTCATCCAAGGTCATTCAGACAAGTTCATCGATTTGCGTGCAATTTGTTAGTGTGTGGAATTATAACAATATGTGTGTCATTCTTAGGTAAAATTGACTTTCTGGACATCCGGGGTCATTCCGACGATCGGGTCCAAAATGTGTCAAATTCGATTTGTCTTCAAATTTCGGGTTATTGATCGGTCATTTCAAAAATAAACTTATGTTTCGATCAATTGTGAAGCCTTTACAGGTGTAAGTGACGCAAACTATAATATCTGTGTGCGAATGTATTAAAGTCATTATAGATGTCCTAAGGCTTTTAAACCCTACGGGATCTCTCTATGGATGGGGATCTCTCTATGGGCCTCCACATGATGGTCCTTAACCACTCGACCAAATGATGATGGTTCGAGAACACAACCACTCGATCAAATGGTGATGATTTGAGGCCACTCAGGCGAGATATCACAAGAGAATGAGAAAGTGGTTCGAAATTCTAAAAGGTGCGAGTCTCAGTTCTAGTCCTCTAAGATAATCGATAGGAAAGTCCTATGGCTAGATTCTAGGCTCTATGTAGAGGAAAGAAAGATCTCACAAAAATGAGGTCAACATAATCTACAATATTTCACTAACATGTTTTTAGTGATCAAACATTTATCATTACCTGTTATAATCAAATTCAAAGCAGTATTTTTTACGAGTATTTAATTGCTTTTTTTAATTGTAGTAAAAATAGAAAGAAATAATCAAAAAATGAATGGTCAGTTTTTAATTTTAACGTCGATATTTTGTTTGAATAGAATAACAAACTATTTTTTCAATGGTAGTGTATATAAATAATCACATCTTTGGACTTCTTAACATATTGAAAATGACTGACACCCCTTGAAATTTGCAATGAATTCTGGGAATAGGTAAGCCTTCAGAAAGCCCCAAGGGAGTCCCTTTGAAAGTACATGTAAATAAATTTTTTAGGTACCTTAAGGTAAAAGCAGAACAACATGATTGTGCTTTTGTTAGAAGAAGATATAGATCAATCATTTTTCTCTTTCCTTTCAGGATTTTTTTTTTATAGCTTCGGTGGTGGAGGACAACATTTTTCTTTGCCTTACAAATTATCTTTTCTATGTTCCTATCTTGGAATTCACATGGAGTAGAAAGAAAATTAGTAGTATATTCATATTCTCGATAATTTTGCTGATTGATAATATACTTGCAAGAAGGCTTAGGAACAAAGAAATTCGAGTTAAGAACTAGAGAATTCATGACATTTGGTAGTTTTAATGCTAGTTATTTATGATGTTGGCTCATTAGTAATTTTGATTGTATAATCCTATAAACATGGATGAAGAATTTAACATATGGTGGCTTTCCTCTTTCATATGGTCAGAGGCAGTCGAGTTCATGATCCATCACTATGTATTTTCATTTTGAAGATTAAAGGTATTCAAGACCCTCCTATTTCTAGTAATTGAATTGTTTATGGGTTGGTGTAGATGGTTTTAATTTTAAATGGATAATCAGTAAAAAATATAAAAAAATGAATGCATAAAAATATAAATTATTTAATATGTTTAAATTTTATAAATTATTAACCTGTTTGAAGACGCTTCAATTTCTCTCTCAACTAGCATCATTTGCGAATCTATCCTAAAATTTAACAACCAATTCTTGTAATGTTGGGGTTGTTGCATCATACATCTCCCACTACATCAGTGTTATAAATAGTGTCATATTAAACAAAGAATATTTAATTAAATATTGAAAATAAAGTATGAGTTTTAATCAATTATATCTGGAGCTTTTTTATCTCTATTGCGGGTGGCATATTCAGTTGCAAAAAGATCATTAGTGTGATTATAAATAAAATTTTCTTGATCTATTATCATTCTTTCATTTTGATCTTCTACTAGTTTGATGATAACTACATATATGCTTTCTAGCAATTGTGCATCTGATTGTATCTTAAATTTATTTTTATAAAAAATATCTGAATTAAGATAATATCTTGTTTAATGTAATGACTGCAGAAGTTGGCACCTCCATCTCTTTTTAGAGATACTAAAATTTTTCTCATTCTTTTCTTCTCCTCTAAATGCACCACTAAGTGGATCATTGATTTTGTCCATTGCATCGTAAATACAACTTATTGCAGGTCGCATATCATAATATACTAATCTTAACATATTCATAATTGAATTTATAACCTTTAAGGTGTAATACATGCCATTCAAAAAGCTAGTCTTAAGGAAAATCTCCCTAGTCTTTTTTTCTTTATAGTCAACTCTAAATCTGGATATATCCTAATATCCTAAAACAAACATATGTTTTAAATTTATTTATTTTTGTTTATATATGCCAGTAAGGCAGAGAAATAAAGGTGCGAAATAAGTGATATCCCTTCTCACCAATTCTTCACCACTAGTATATTTCCTCATCAAGTTAAGAACGAGTCCATGATTGTATGTGTAGCATGTTAACATCAAATCGTTTTGGATTGTATTTTTCACTTCACCCATCTTTCCAATGTACTCATAAGATTAATACATTTTCCTTTTTTCCCTTAATATTTCACTTAAATAAAAAATGTATTGACATTCCTTAATTCAAAGAAAAATAAATTATATATGCATATGCTAATGAATAAAATAAATTATAAACCTGTAGGAATATGACTGGAGTGATTATCTGGAGCCACTTGAAGCACATTTGTTTCTCAAATTCTTTCTATTTGTGCATCTAAAAGTTCAAAAAGTTTCATTGCAGTTTTTTGAATATTCAGCTGAATCTATGGACTACAATAATATAGTACGTGAAGGTGAATTAACTAAAAAATTAATTATAGATTGCTCTCTGTTATCAATCCATCTATTAGACATAAAAATACGCCTCATCACTTCCCAATTTTTTTTTGTGATCTTCCATATCATTCATAGTTGATTGCAATTCTTTGTCAAGTAGAGGAACTCGTTACTCATGACAAGTTCATGGTCAAAAACTTGGTCCATATCAAGCAATCGCCTCAATTGCACTCTCCAGCTTCGCTTCATTAAAATGGATTTTTGCTTGATAAAACCGCTTAGCAATGTATTTTATAGTTCTTTTTTTGATACTCTTTTACAAATTTTTTTAATTCCCACCTGTCTCATATCATTTCTTCTAACAACTTCTTTTTGAGGTTCTTGTATAAAAAATTCTGTATTGAACTTTTTATTTTAGATATGCTTGAACTTCTTATTTTAGATATGCTTATACTCTCTGTTTTAGAACTTGATTCAAAAGCTATTTTACCACAGTTCAAAAGCAGTTGACTATATTTTCTTCAATTTTATTACCCATCTTTTCATTGGTCTCTATAAGCAATTTTTTTAGTTTTTCTTACTCCTTGATAAGCAAGTAACTTTTCCTTCCAAAGATCCTTTCTTATATTTTTGATAACATTAATTCTTTTTGACAAATTGGAAGGACCAATAAGATACTCCTTGACTTGAGATATACCTCCATTCGTCTCCTTACCACAATAAAAAATATATGACAAGGAGTGCTAGATCCAAATTTTAATTTTATATGTTTCCTCTTTGTTCTTGAATCAGCCATACCTAAATTGTTTTTTAATAGACAAACAAATTGTTGATTACAATTCCTTGATATCATATGAAAAATATAAGAATACTACAGATTTTCTTTTTATAATTGGTAAAATAAGTTTATTATTTATAGAAGAAACATGTTCCATAATGAGGAAAAAATTGGAAAATAATTGATCCAGTTAATTTTAATCAAACGAGACTTCAAAAAATTATTCCATATGGAAATAGTGGTTGGCGTACTGCTTCTGGCAGCTAAAAGGGTGCTGGAATTCCAAGTTGGCTGAGCACATGGCTCCATGGAGGTGTTAGCTTGATGGGCTGTGGATTGCCAAGGCGTCGTAGGATCAAAAGTTTTTTACATCTACATGATCTTTAATCTTTCGTTCGATTCATGTTTATTTTCCTTTTGTTCGTAGAAACTCAAATTTGTGGGCTCTTTACTGCCCGAGTCAACGGAGTTATCTATAGCCTTTTGCCTTTGCCAAAACTCAAAATTGTGTGGCTGCCTGATTCAATGATTTTTTTGAAGTTCTCTGCCATTGTTTTCAATCATTAATTCAGATTGACAGGATATTGCTTTGAATCAGTTTTTATTTTTTTTCTTTACAGTAATCTGGTAGAAATAATTTTTTATTGTTTTTTTCACCAAGGTAATTCATGCGTGATAATTCTTTTTAAACATGTTTTATTAGTTATGTTCATCCAACCAAACTGTAGACTCTCTTTATTATTATTTTCTTAAATTTAATTCCAAGTGTTTAAACTGATGATTTATGTTACAGAACTTCACTTAACCGGCTAGCATCTTATTTTTGTTTTAATGCATCTTGAAATGACAATTTACTACTGCTTGCTGTTTCTCTGATTTGGCACAATTTACTGTCTGCCAGGGTTTTTAAATGAAGACGATGATGATGCAGACTATGACGAAGCAGAAAATGATGATGCATATCCTGAGGACGCTCAATCACTGGAGAATAGTGGTTGGTCTGCTCGCACAAGGTTGTCCTTAATCTAATACTTTCTATAATTTGACTTTTGACTTATCTTTACACTAAAACCTAGCAATCGTGCATCAGAAGCTTATTTTGTAGTTATAAAGTTTGTCATCAGGTACTGTAAACTGCAGAATCTCATTAAATTTGCAATTTTGTATAAATCATATTTGTAGGGGCGTGGCAAGGTATCTTAAAAATTTATTTGATGAAGAATCCGGGCAAGGGAGGAAATCCATTGTGATAAATCGTCTATTATCTGGTAAAACTCGTAAAGAAGCATCAAGAATGTTCTTTGAAACCTTGGTACGTCTAGTCATTAAACATTGCGCAATAATTATTTTTTTGCAATTGAACTGTTTGGTCTTGCTGATTTTTTTTTTTTAAATTTTCCTTTAGATTTTTAAATTTACAAGTGCCAGCTGCGTTCACTAAGTTCAATATTGGCAAACAATATTTTGCATGAATATTTTAGATGTCAGAAGGATTTGCAATTTTCTTGCCACTTTGCATAAACGCAATGTAATCAGCTTGATTTGATTAAAGTGGATGACATCTGATTTAGTTGGCAAATTTCTCCTGCATCAAATTTATGATTTGTATTTTTTGGCACAAAAGAAAATGGGGGAAAAATCACAAGTAAGATTTTCTTTATCGTTTTAATTGCTGCAGGTCCTGAAAACACGAGATTACGTTCAAGTGGAGCAGGAAAATCCTTTCGATTATATTCATATCACGCCTAGAATAAAGATTCTGAAGTCAGAATTCTGAACCTTCTGCACAGAGCATCACACAAACAATCTACTGTATAACTTATATTGTACCGTACCCCTCCAAATGCTATTTTTAGCACCTTTTAATCTTTTCAGGATGATGCCTGGAGGTGAGCTTGCGTACGTTGTATTTGATAAACATTTTTATGTTGTGCATATTGTTGTAAAAAATATTTGTATATTATTAAGCAAATGATGCTTGCATTTTCCAATGCAAGCTTTTTTATTTATCTATGTTGCCCGTTGGATAATATACCTGTTGCTTGTAAAAAAATAAAATTAAATTAAAATACTTTTTTCTTAAAATTATTGGTATAAATCAGGAGTATTGGTCAAGTAAAGGAGATGAAACGTTCTTATAGGATGAGGCTTGGAGGTTGGGATCCCTGAGGTGTATTGGTTCTAGATGAGGGGTTATGAAGCAATGCGAGGGTATTTCAGGAACTTAATAACAAGAAATTGAAGGAACACTCTTCAAAGCAAGCTTGACGTCGGACATTTAAGGGGTAATGAGTCTTACCCTTAATGATTTTGAGGCAGGGAGCGAGCTTTATGCATGGATAAGAATAACAAGGGTATTGAGCACAATGTAACTAAAACTATCTCACAGTTCAAGCGGTCGGAGTCCCTCTATGTTCGGGTCTGGCTGATACCCATTCTAAACTTTGCTATCGTCCATCCTTCATAATGTAATTAAAATTATTGTTCGTAGAACTCCAGAGATACAGTGCATTGCAAGATCTGCTCCATTTTCTTTTAAAATCAACGCTGATCCTACCGGCAGAGGGGTCTCTACAAGTCCTCCAAATTCCCTGGGGTCGATGATCTGTATCTCATTCCTAAATAGAATGTTGCTCTTGGTCATGAATGACAAGGTATAAAACATTCTGATAAGATCATGATGATCAATATGCGGTAGAATACAATCTCCTTCTTCAAAAATCTTAATGATGCAGCGGTTTGGAATGCAATCTACTAGCAGAACACGCCATGCCACCATTCTCTTAATTATCCTATTTATTATGGAGGGCATGGGATCCACTTCATCATGTCTCAAAATTCATGGGGGTTCTCCCTGTTCTTTGCAAAGTCGTAACAACAATCACACTAGATGATTATCCTACCATTTCCTTGCATCCATTTATGTGCTTCTGAATATATCTTCTTCTTTAAAAGTCTGGCTCGACCTTTGTCTTTTAAATAAAAAACGCAGTCGAGAATCTTCTTTTCATCAATTTCATATACCAACTCAAGTTCTTATAGAATATTGACAAAGTTTCCTTGGATTTCAACATAATGCTCGAACTCTTGGTTTCAGACCCTGTGTATCTTTTCCATCTCAGACCTAAGAATCATCTGCAACTGTCAGGCTGCTCCTTTGGCTCATCTCTTGAAGCAATCAATGGCTGTTGTGGACCAAGGTATGTACGTCTCTACATCGGGGTGCTCCGCTCTTTTGAAGATCACTCGACAAACCAAGGTATGTACATCTCTACATCGGGGTGCTCCGCTCTTTTGAAGATCATCGAGGCTGCTGTATACTCCTCAAAAGTTCTGTAATTCTCCAAATGGAGAACAATACATTATGGGCACTCCATTAATGCTCCTGCTAATGATGTCTATCTCGGTATATCTGCTTTGCATGTTGGACATTCTGCGCAAAGCTCGTCAAGTAGACTTAATGGCCCTTAGTGTGTGCTATTTTTCTGCGTGTTTTATGTCAATTTAAGTCCTCAGGACAGTGCAAAAAACATGACTCGACCCGAATTTACGCAGTAATTTAGTTTTAAAAAATATGACCAATAAATTGACCTAATTTATATTAAGTAATTAATGTATAAAATTGAAATGTTATATACAATATATAAAATAGTTCACTCACTAGTGGTTCTAGGCAAGTGCACATATCGCTTCAAGGAATATAGAGCTTTCTTAAAAAACCCCAACATCAATCCCACGAAGAAGCGAGGTAAGAAATCCCTTAGGCTAATTTTAGGCTACTACTATAAGCAATTAGTTTGGAAGGTTGATTAAAGTGGTTTTAATGTATGCTAACGAAACTAAGTTTACTAAATTAATTTCTAAACTTTAAAGTTAAATTTACTAAGACTAAACAAAGTTTTGTGACGAAGAGTTCAAAGTTAAGAAAGCTTCCCACTACAATGAATTTTTACAATGAATTTTTGGTTAATGATAAAGATAAATGGTTTGAATTTGTACAGTGCTAAATATGAGAAGTTTTAATTTTCTACCCTCGGTCAAGTGTTATAGAGAATCATTAGTTAATCTAAGGTTTAGTCTCTAAATTCGTGGTTAGGTTGGGAGGATATTGGCTCTCACTCCAAAGCTCTCACTTCCCTTTTCCTGAGGGCTAACTCTCGCTTTAGTTCTTAAACACTAAAACCAAATTGAGGATTTTAGTTTGTCACCCTAAAATCTCTAATTTTTTGCCGAGTAATATATATATATATATATATCCCTATTTATTTGCACTCAATTCTATGAACGAAACACTCTTTGTGATTCTTACTTTGTTGTAGAACTCATAGTCTATTTTCCGGACAGTATATTTCACAACAGATGTTAACATTTTAATTGGCCAAATCAAATAATAAATTAAGAACAAAGTGGAAAAATCATCACCAAAAAAATCATCACAATTTATTTTTTATTTTAAAATTGACACATCCAAATTATCTCTTCATTTCACCATATCTCAGAACGGATTATATATATATAAACAAGTTTACAAAATAAATAAATGAAAGAACACAACTTATCTTAATCTCCTCCTCAAGCAAATCTCTTGAAGTTACTTTGAAGCACTTTCTCTCTTTACAATCAACACTGAATTCTCTCTTAGAAATGTAATAGAGAAAAAACCTCTCTCCTTTCCTCTCATCTTACAATTCTTTAAGAAAATCATCTCCACAAACAAGACTTTACTCTGCATTTACACACACGCACACACACACACACACACACACACACACTCACACCCCCCCAATATGAGAGGCGCTAGCCCCTCTTTTTTAAGAAGGCACAAAATCCCTCCTTTTTCCCAAGAGGTTCACTTCAAGAGATACACATCTTCACTCCAAGTGTCTAGATTCATTGAATCACTACAAAAGACACATCTCTTCATTAAAAACCACTTATTAACTCCAAGAGACACATCCCTTCATTTAAGAGCCTTCCAAGTGTCTAGATACATTTAATCACTTCATGGGGAGTTTGAATCACTTGGGAGCCTTCTAAAACATCCAAAACCGCCAAAAATCAGTCCATAATCATCCTGTGCACCGTCGGCTCCGGTCTGCAACAAATCCACTTTTTCGCTCTGCTTGGCTCTATTTTAGCTCTATTTCACCCCGTTTTAGTTGCATTGCTTTCCTAACAGATAGACCTACAAAAGAAGCATGAAAACAACCTTTCTTTAAAGTGTAATTTCATTTAAAAATATGTGAGAAGTGAGAAGTAGATTAAGCATGAAAGACATATCGAAATGTGTAAGGCCAAAATTTTCTTTCTTACTCGTTTTAGCTCCAAATTATACCGTTTTTACTTTTTTTTTACCAAAAGTCCATTTCTTGTACCCACCAAAAAGTCCATTTCTTGTACCTGAAGCCAAAAACAAGCAAAGTACCTTCCTTTAAAGTGCAATATCACCAAAAAGGAGTATAAATATATGTCTAAAAATGCATATATTTTTAGTGCATCAAGACTCTCTAGGGGCGGAGGCTCTAAGGGGCTCTCTGACTCGTCTTCTGTAACTGAGGCACTGGTGAAATTCACTTTCAAAGTATGGTGGAGAACTTCTTTGAGAATTTGAGTGAGCTTTTTGGCTACCTCTCTGGCACGCCTTCTCTCCAGTCGATCTAAATCCTGGTGTTTGCGATGATTAGTGTTCCTATGCTGCATGTGTTTTAGTGTTGCATCTGGGACTCTTTCCAAAGCAACATCGATTAAGTCCCCTATCAACGTCATAATCATGGACTGTATGTGGCTGATCCTCTCCATCAGGTTTTGAAATTTCTCTAACTTCTTCCCCATTGATGATGAATCCTCCCTTGTGCTAATTTTGATTAATGACTTCTTAATCCATCTGTCTCTCTTTGACTGACTATGTTCATCAGAGGGCCCTCATAGTCTACATCGTCCTGTCCAAAGTTCATGTCTAAGTTTATGATGCCACCCTTCACCACTTTCTCCTCATCTAGTGCGAGGTTCAAGCAGTCTTTGAAAGCGAAGATCAACTTCTGACCTAATATCTTCCTATATAAAATGGGAGAAACGCCAGCTTAGTGAAATTTGAACAAACAAGAATAATAACAGTTCATTAGTAAGTGAATTTTAAATTGTACATATGCAAACAATTTATTTAATTTGACTTTGCAAAATTGAAGATTCGAATAAGAAACTTAGATGTGCAAATTTTATTTTATGAAAATTAATCTTGTTTCACCAAAATTTATTACAAATTTTCTTTGGACCCAGACACAGACATTGGCCATATAGCTATTCTCAAAATAGGTATCGTCTTTCAAAACATTACATTTTGTAATAACTCTTCAAATATTGTCCATTGATCAGAAACATGGGTCTTTCGCCTTGAGAATCTACTAGATGGTATGACCCTTTGGAGTAAACTTTCTCCACCACGAATGGTCCCTCCTAAGTTGGTTCAAAATTTCCACCTATCTTGCGGTGTACAAGAATAGGCCTTATGAGAACAAGGACGAGGTTACCAACTTTGAACGTACTTGGGCGAACTAGCTTGCCGTGGGCCTGGATCATCTTTGTCTGGTATAGTTCCAAATTCTGTTGCTCCATTAACCGCTTAGCTTTGAGACTCTCTAATTCTACAAGTCTGAGCTTGACATTGTCTTTTGTTGTAATCTAGTTAATGACCGCAACTCTGAGAGAAGGCAACTGAAACTCTAATGGAAGTACGACCTCAAAATCATACATGAGCGCATATGTTGTAGATTGAGTAGGAATTCTGAACATCGTTCTATAGGCCCACAAAGCTTCTAATAATTTCTCATGCCATCCTCTTTTGCTTTTGTCTAGTGTTTTCTTTAAAATTAGTATGAGCATCTTGTTGAAAGCTTCGGCTAGGCCGTTCGCTCTAGGGTAGTAGCTCGTAGAATATCTCCAATCTATCCCGAGTTGTTTGATGAAGTTATTGATCTTGGTGCTCTTGAAAGCTGATTCGTTGTTTGAAATAATCCAGTGCGGCACACTAAAATGGTAGATGATCTAATTTCTGAAAAACTGAAGAGCTTGTTATGTTGTAACTTCCCACAACAGTGTTGCCTTTGCCCATTTAGAGAAGTATTATATAGCTACCAAAATAAACATGTGTCCTTTCGAAGATGGAGGGTCTATAGAACCTACTACATCCATGCCCCAATAGTCAAATAGCCACGATACGATTGTTGGGTGTAGCACATTCGAAGGTTGGTGCAAGAACACCCCATGTACTTGACACTGATGATATTTCTTAGCAATTTCCATATAGTTTGTCATCATTGCCGACCATGAGCCTTTTAATCTTCATCTTCATCTTTGGATTTGATTGATGAGCACCACACAACCCGACATGCACTTTTTTAATAATATTTTGTGTATCTGTTCTGCTCAGACAACTCAACCGCATCTGATCGAAGGGTCTTCTGTAAAGGACATTGTCTATTAAAACATATGACAGAGCTCTTTTCGTTATCTGATGTGCCAATGACTTATCATTTAGTAGATTTATTGTTTACAAATATTCTATTAATGGCTTGCACCAATCTTCAGTATTGTCAATTATCGTAGCTGTTATCTCTTCCTTTCCAAGCTTGTGCAGACTGTCGAGATCAATCTGTGACAAAACTTGACGTCCCTCTACCGTAATATCAATGGAGTTTTTTGGTGGACATGCCAAATCCTTATTAAGCTTGGCTAGAGCGTCCACAAGAGCATTCCCTCCTCGAGGCCTGTAGAGAGTTACATTAGGAATCAGCTCCAACAACTTCATCGTGTATTAGTGATATTCTGCTAGTCTCAGTTTCAGAATCTTGTATTGCCCAACTACTTGATGAATGATGAGCTATGATTCATCGTAGATATCAATGTTTGTTATCTTAATTGATATTGCCAATTCTAACCCAGTGATTGAAGCTTCATACTCTGCTTTATTGTTGTGCACGACTCTGTCAAGTGATAAGAAAATCTCAACATTGCCTGATATGGTGTGACAAAAATTAGACCAATCCCTGCTTTCCCTGGTATAACTATTTGTGATCATTTGTCTTTTCTGGCTGATGAAGCTCCATCAAAATACATTTCCCAACATCTAGCACTAGACGGTTCCCCATGCATTATTTGTTTGTCTGATAGGTCGTCATTGAGAGCGGACCCGGCCAGTAGTGGGTGCGCTACAAGGAAATTCGCGAAAACCTGCCCTTTGATAACACGAAGAGGCACGAAATTTATATTGTATTGCAAT
Organism: Phalaenopsis equestris; assembly: GCF_001263595.1. NCBI lineage: Eukaryota > Viridiplantae > Streptophyta > Magnoliopsida > Asparagales > Orchidaceae > Phalaenopsis > Phalaenopsis equestris. The sequence continues at coordinate 141,034 of NW_018234078.1, forward strand.
AAAATCATTGACCAGGGACCCGACCAGTAGTGGGTGCGCTACAAGGAAATTCGCGAAAGCCTGCCCTTTGATAACACGAAGAGGCATGAAATTTATATTGTATTGCAATAAAATCATTGACCACCTTACTAACCTTCCAAAAAGCATAATATGGGTCATCAAATATTGCAACGGATTAATTTTTGAAACGAGGTTGACTTTATGAGAAAACATGTAATGTCTAAGCTTCTAGGCGGTGAAAATTAAAGCTAGGCAATGCTTCTCAATGGGGGGATACTCTACTCAATGGGAGGATACTCTACCTCCGTTGGTATCAGATGTCGACTCAAGTATTAAAGGTCTTTGCAAAATAAGGGCTACCAAAATAGGAGGTGTCATTAAGTATTGCTTAATCTCTTTGAATGCTCTTTCACACGATTCTCCTTAAAAGAATTTGACATTCTTTTAAAGTAAAGTTGAAAAGGGCTGACACCTTCCTGACATATTAAATATAAAGCGTCATAGGTATGCCAATTTATCTTAAAAGGATCATAGTTTCTTCAAGGCTATAAGAGGTGGCATTTCTAAGATAGCTTTAATCTTCTCTAGGTTAATTTTGATTCCCCTATGATGGACAATGAATCCTAGAAATTTTCTAGAGGTAACGCAAAAGGTGCACTAAAAGGTGCACTTTAAGGGATTCATTAAGGGATTCATCTTAAGATTATATTGTCGTAATCGTTTGAACACGATCTTCAAATCATACAAATGGTCTATTCGTTGCTTGATTTTGATTGCCAAGTTATCCATGTAGCACTCCACCTAGTTGTGGATGAGGCCAACCAAAATCTTTGTCTTGGATTGTTGGTAAGTTGCTCCGTCGTTCTTCAACCCATACGACATCACTGTGAAGTAGAAGATTCAAATCGGCATTCTAATGGCTTTAAGCCTTACATCTTCTGGAGCCATCCTACTCAGATTGCATCCCAACGATCCATCCATAAATAAGAAAATCTCATATGTCGACGTGATGTCCACAATTAACTCTAGTATCGGTAGTGGGAACTCATCCTTTGGATTTGCTTTGTTTAAGTCCCTGAAGTTGATACACACTCGAATTTGTCCATTCTTCTTTTTAACTAGCACAACGTTGGCTAACCATTTAGGGTACTGATCTTCTCGCATAAATTTAGCGTCTATTAATTTTCTTACCTCAGAGATGACTTGCTGTTCTATTTTTTAGACCCATTCTTCTGAGAGATTGTTTCATTGGGGCATACTTTTGTCCACTTCAAGCCTGTGAACTACAATTTCCGAAGATAATCCTGGCGTCTCATCATAATTCCAAGCAAAGCAAGCCTTGAATTATGACAATAACTTGGTTAAATTCGTAGACTCTTACTCGCTGAGTAGAGAACTTATGAAGATAGGTTGGGGCTACTCCTCAATATCGAGATTAACTTCTTTTAGCTTGTCGACTGTTGTTTTAATTTTCCCTTCAGACTCTGACGAAGCAGCATAAATGATTTTCAACATCGAGGCAATCCTCTTCCAATCTACTAGTAACAACCATGCAAAATTTTGAATCATCGACCAGTCCTATCGTACCAAATCCACACCTTATTTCGAGTTAAGAGCTCAACCTTTAACATTCCATTATTTCTAAAAAAGTTATAATTTTTCCTTCGACATCTACTTTGATACATAATCTTGTTGAATTAGCTTTTGTACACACAGAGAAAAGTATCCAAATGGAAATTCCATTAATTCATTAGAAAGATCCTCTTGTAAGTTTACATGAGTTTCAAAATTAGAAGGAGGACAAGCACGGTAAAACTTGATTGGTTTCAACCCAACACCCCTGTCTTCCTTGACATCTAGACCTCAACCTTATGAGAGTGAATCAGAGTTAAGGTCATGGCTTGCACATAGTGATTGATCCAATCATACATCGACTCGTATCCACTTTTCTCCATATCCTCCAATACAATCTCAAACTGCGGCTTCTTCTGGTTCACGATCATTATTTCTTTTTCGGACTTATCTTCCTTAGAGCTTGTTTCCACGTTGATGTTGATAGTTGGCTTCGTTTGTTCAAAAATTTTGTTAGTTCTTCCTCGCGCGTCCCCAGCTTTAATCTCGGATGTGTGGGCTAAAAGAACCTCCACTGACTCATTGCAAAGGAGTGGTAGGAGTTCGTTGAAGCGGAGATGAGTGTTCTTTTTCTTGCAATCCCTTTGAATTTTCAATCTTATTCGAGACAACATCTTTAGAAAAGACAATCCTCTTTGGAGGAGCATACTGTGCGACGTCTTCGTGGATGCCTACTTCATGTATCGAGAATGGTTGTAGGTCTTCCTTTATGCAATGTTCTTGTCCTTCTTTGTAATACTTGATTCACTGATAAAAAGATGATGGAACCATGTTGTGTTCATGAAACCATGGTCTACCAAGTAGAGTGTTAAATGAAGTCTCCGGGTCAATAAAATGAAATTTTGTGATTTCTACTAGATCACCAACCCACATCAATAAACTTATTGATCCCTCCTTTCTGATTGAATCCTCTTAACATCACATGATTGGTGGTAAGTTCTTATGCATCGATGTCCAAATATACTAATGTCTGTAGACTCATTAAGTTGAGCAACGCTCTTGGATCTACCAAAACTTTAGAAAGTAGAAATTTGTTGATGTTGATGAAAATGTAGAGCGGGCGATTGTGGTTGGTAGTACCAAGTAGTATGTCTTCATTATGGAAGGTTACCTTAGGCTGTTCCTTTAAAATACAAACTCCATCCATGGACGTGCTAGCTGATCCCGAAATGAAATATAGCTGTGTAAAAATTATAAAGTTGATTTCGCCATGTAACGGTGCCAAAAACTTGATGCTCTATATATAATTATGAAAATTAAGCAATTAATGTTGGGATTCTAATCAAGTATATATATAGTTATCAAGTAATAAAAGACTTTCTATTTAAGCCCCAAATATTGATCCCATGGGGAATGTTTAAATTTGAAATCATAAATTAAATACAAAACTCACATAAAATAAAACAAAATTACCGTCACTAATTTTGAATATTGAGATATTATCAAAACCAAATTATTTAACTACTAGCAAATCTGAAATGCAAAGTTTGAATAGTAGTTACTAAATTATTAAACTAATAAACTGAATAGTAATTACTAAACTATTAAACTAATAAACTATGTTTATGTGATGAAGATTTCTCATGTGAAAATGCATCTTTCCCACTACAATGAGATTTTGGTAAAATTTGGTAAAATGATTTTGGTAAAATGAGATGAGATAAATGGTTAGAATATGTATTGTGCCAAATAGGAGCAGTTTTAATTTTAGACCCTGATACAGTGTTATAGAAAATCACTGATTAATCCCAGGTTTAGTCCTTAAATCCGTGGATAGGCTAGGAGGATACTGACTCCCACTCTAGAGGTCCCACTTCCCTTCCCCTGAAGGCTAACTCCTGCTTTAGTTCTTAAACACTAAGATCGAATTGGGGATTTTTAGTTTGTCACCCTAAAATCTCCAATTTTACACCCAACAATGTATATTTCCTTATTTATTTGCACTTAATTCCATGAACGAAATTCTCCTTCATGGAATCAAATGTGATCCTCACTCTGTTGTAGAACTCATACTCCATTTCTCAGATCATATGTTTCACAACAAATTTTAACAATTTAATTGGCCAATCAGATCGAAAAGTAAATTAAGTTCGGAGTTAAAAAACCATCACAATTTATTTTATATTTTACCATTGACACATCCATATTATCTTTTCGTTTCACCATATCTCATAGTAGGGAGAAAGAAAAAGGAAACAGAGTAGAGAGAAAGATAAAGATAAATAAAATTACTCAGACTTCATGAAACAGATACAACAAAACACAAATTTTATATATAAAAGAAAGTTCATACAACACTATTAAACAAACAACACTTATCTGAAATTCTTTCTCAAAGTAAATCCCTTGTAGCCTCTCCTAGGAAATGTAGGAAGAAGAAATCTCTCACTTCTCTCTTTCTCCAACAACACTTAGAGAAGAATTCACACAATCTCACCACAAAAACTTTAAATTATAAGAATAATGGACTCTAAATGGTTGTAGAATAAAAATGGAAGTGTGTGGTGCTTAAGAGGTTGAATTTTGGGCGATGGGAAATCATGAAGAGTCACATTTCTGATCAATTTCAGCCCTAAATAAAGCCTAGAGTCGTTTGTCCAATAGGTGCATCCAATAACTCTTCAGAAAGCGTCCAAATTCGTCGAATCATCTAGAAATAGGGCTTCCACTAACACTGGCACCGTCGGCGCCAGAGGTCCATAATTAAATCCAAAGTTTCTGTCAAACGACATCGTCAATGCCCAGTCTGGCGCCGTCGGCGCTGTCGGCGCTGTCGGCGATGAACAAATTTTGTACTTCTCCATTTTTGCTCCAAATTACATCATTTTTGCTTCCTTTTTGCTCTAAGTCCTCAAAATCAACAACCTGCAATAAAACATAGAAAATACCTTTCATTAAAATGTAATATCACAATGTAATATCACAAAAAATGGGTCTAAAAAGGCATATATTTTTGGTATATCAAAAAAGGCATATATTTTTGGTATATTTTTTGGTATATCAAAATCCCCCAAACTTGCATGTTACTTGTCCTCAAGTAACTCCTTCATTACATAAAAAAATATGACTTATGGTAAAGATTTTAACTTCTAGATTTCCATATCTTAGTTCACTAGATAAAATAGTATCACTTAAGAAAAATTAAAAAAACTCCAGCTAATACTAAATGTATAAGAATAACTAGTAGTTAAGTCTAAAATTTTTGATTCTCTATTTTGTTCAAGGAAAATTGCAAATTATTCATATTAAAGCCACTTATAATATCCATATGAAAAAGAAATTCATGAAACTTTACTAGTAAATATGCTAATACTAAAATATATGTTTAGAAAATAGCTAAGCCTTCTTCTTTAAGTTGATTCAAGTGAAGCCAATTTTTAATTAGACGATTTTTCATAAAGTTTTAATCTTTTCTTCTTACATGAATCTCTAAGATTTTTAATACTTCAAAAATACAAATTCCTTTACTAAAAATAGAAAAAATATAGTCTTATTCTATCATACCATATAATCTTAATCTCTAAAATTAACCTTTATTATTTAAAAATTTTACTTAAGTTTACTAAATATTTAGAAACATTGATATAGTTATCTAAAGTTACCCTCTAATACCAAAGGTCATAGTAGCAAATTTTAAAATATTTTGAAAATACAATTAATTGAGGACAAATAAAATTAAGTGTCTTTTCTTTAAAAGGAATTTCTCTTCCCCCTAAACTTAAATTTTTAAAAGATTTTAAATGAAGAACTTGAAAAATTAAGGGTTAAAGAAAACATTTAATACATAAAGAAAAGACATACCAGTTGAAAGTTCTGATTTGAAACTTAACTCTGAAATATTGCAGGTGCTAATATGAAAAGTTACAAGACTTAAAACATTAAATAACACATAATACATATAAGAATTTGCTGAGAAAGAGTTAACTACAAATACATCCAACAAAGTAGTAAAAACTAATAACAGTATTCAAAACAGTCTCATAAATCCATAGTTCACATCACAACGTACAACAAAAATAAAGTACCACAGTCCATAAACAAACAGTCTAAAAAATAAAGTACAATTAAACAATAACTAAACAAAACTCTAATTAAAACATCACCAATCATCGTCTTCTTCTTCTTCTTCATCCACTTCCATATTCTGCTGTTAATATGGATTCCAAATTCTGCTGTTAATATGGAGTAAAAACAGGGTGAGTAGGAAACTGAACTGAGTGATCACCCTTCATGAATTTGACCATTGCATCATCATAAGAAGCATCATATTCAAACTTCTTTCTTATCAAATCATCATAGTGAGCATTTCTGCCCTCCATAATTTCCATCCTATGATCAATTCTCAAAATATCTCTCTATTGGATCATCATTTGTTCCATAAGTTCTTGAATGGTACGGGCATTATAAGTACCTGAAGTAGAAGGAATATCCCTTTTCTTACTTCCAGATCTCCATCCAACATGAGATTCATAAGTTTTAATATTAGCAGGCCCAATAGGTCTCAGAGGTTCAATCCTCTCCTCCTCTGGTCTATAATCACTTCCTGCCTATTCACATAGTGTGAGGATCAGGGCAGGGTGTGCTAAACCCCCAGTAGTCTCTCCAAAAGCAATAGATCGAGTGTTCATATGAATAATAAAACCTACATTTATCCTCATCACTTGTTGGATACAGAAGTTCAGGATGATTCTATCATTTATAACATCACTATGATGATTTGTTGGTATCATTCTTCTAGAAATAAAGTAGTTCCAGGCCTTAAATACTACATTTAACATAGAAAGAGGAAAGTTTACCTCAACTCCATTCTTCACCTTCCAGGTTCCTCTATCGGTAAGAAAAGAAATAACCTCATCCAAGGCCTCATTCGTAGTAGAAAACGATTTGTACTGACATCTATACACATCTTCCAACTGATAAAATTCATTAATTTTACTCTGAGTAAACTCCACCAGTTTCCCTCGAACAAACACAAAGTCTTTAGAAGTCTCCTTGAAATTAGCATAGAACTCCATTACTACGCCAATAATCATCTCAGTAGTAAAGTAACAGAAATTCTCTCACTGCCGAGCATTGATTATTCTCTCAACTTCACCTCCTGAATTTTTAAATCCTCGATCTAAAATCACTTTTTTAGTGTTACGTAGACTATTGAAGAAAATATTCGCTTTGTAATCGAAAATTTTTTTATGAAAATTTTTTTATCATCAAAATCTAGTTTTCTCTTTCCTTCTCTCATTTTAGGTGCCATGGTAAATCTACAAAAAATTGATAAAATCCAAATAAATTCCCAAAAAATTCTGAAAATCACAATGTGGAACGTTTTAAGCTTAAATGTACTAAGTAAGAGTTCTTCACCAAAGGATTTTCTCAAAATCTTCCAAAAAAGTCTCAAAAATTTGGATCTCAACAATGTGATATAAATCCTTAGTGAAAATAAAAAAATTTGAGTTTAAAGTGTAGCGCTTATCTAGAGGAGATGAAATCCAAGCTTTGTTTGCCTTAAAATTACCTCAAATCCGAGCAATAACAAACCCTAGGTGCAAAAACCAAAGGTTGAAGGTGACTCAAAAAGGTTGAAGGTGACTCGCAAAAACCAAAGGTTGAAGGTGACTCAAAGGGTAAAAATGGAGTTTTAATGTGCAAATCGCAAATTTTAAGGGGTTTAGGTTGTTCTCGGGTTGAGGGCGCTGTCGGCGCCCATGCCAGCGTTGTCAAAACTGAAGGCCTAAAAATCCATTTTTCGATTTTTTTCAAAATTTAATTTTCTTTCAAATTACTCCAAAGTTTATTTAGTCTTTTTCAATACCAATTTTCATCTAATAATAATTCACAAACAAATATTTTCACATAATATCAAATTAATTTTTATATATGAAAATACACTTTACAAATATGTTTTTCTAATCACACTTTCACACACATAAAACAAACTAAATTATAATTCAACGTCAAAATCAAGCCACAACACTCTGACACAAAACTATATACACAATCAAAGTTCAGAATTTTAAAGCAAAGCAAACTAAATCAAATTCACACAATCACATTAAGTACATAAGTATATTAAACTAGTAGAGAGAGTGCAAATTCTTCAACTATTATGACTAATCTTCAGTGTTTTCTCCTCCTCTGATATCTCCCATAGACTGACAATGAACGTACAAATTGTAGAAGGGTTGGTACGGGAATTGGTCAGTTGAATTTTCTTTGATCCATCCTTTTTCCTTGAACATCCACACTAATCTTGCTTTAATTGTTCCATTATGATCAAAATTCTCCTTCATCCTCCAATCTAAGTGATCAAAATGGTAGTTTATATTTCCTATTGCATTCATAATATTATGAAGTTCTCTTTCAATTTTATTCATTTTCTTTTCCAAAGCGAGTGAAATTCCAACTGCTTGTGGCATTAATGGAGTTGAAGCATTTGGGAGTTGAATCATGTGATGAATGATCCAAGATAACATCGAATGCTTCATTTCCATTCCTAACATAATTATCATCTATAGGAATCATGGGGTCCTAAGGTAATAAAACTTTTTCCCAACTTTCATTTCATAAGGAACTTGAGATTGACTGCTAAGTAAGAAAATTGTGGAAGGATGCCCCTGTTCATATATAGGCTCATTCATAATAATACCCATAACACATTTAAAAATGATAGATCCTACATCAATGGGCTTTTCCATTTGAATGCAATAATTTAAAATAACACTTTCTTTGGTGACTCTATTAATCTTCATGGTAGGGAGAATTTGCAGAAATGAAGAAATGCCACTGTTTTGATATTGGATCAAGCAATGAAGCAGAGAAACTAACATATTCCTCATCTTGGATTTCCCAGTTATCATTTTCATCCATCAAAAAATTATATACATCTTGCATAAAATCTCTTGTATAATGAAATTTAGATAATGACCGATTGGAATGTTTTTTATCATATACAATTCATTGATTTGGGCTGGAGTAAACAGTACAACCTTACCTCGTACGAAGACAACTCCTTGGGTAATTTCATGCAAGTTGACATAGAATTCTTTCACCAATGGTATAACAACTTCAGCGGTAGTGTAGCACAAAACTTTCCATCATCTTTGTACAATGATTTTATCAATTGGAGAACTTGGATTAATCAAGACATGGTTGACAAAGCCTCTCTCTTTGTTAAGTCTATTCTTCGTAATAACTTTGTCATAAAATCTCTGTGCGTCAAAACTGATAAACTTTCTTTTATTGAAAACTCCATACCTATATTTCTAGAATTTGAAGCCATGGAATTTGAAAATAGGAAGTTTCTGGTCATCCAAGACAGTTTTTAGGACCATAAAAACACCTCCCGACGGTTATTCTTTTGTTCCATCCCGCCAAAGTTTGCCAAATTCTTCAAACCGCATGAAACTGCTTGCAGCGCCGTCACCGCTCCCGATAGCGCTGTCGGTGCCAGAGCTAATTCTGGGTCCGTTCTTTTTTTTTTTCAATTTGATTCCAAATTTTCCTCCAATACCAAGATTTTTCTTAGCTTATGACATATAAAATTGTGTAGGATTATTATTTCCTAATATATAAAACACTTATTAAAAAAATAGTAATATATAGAAATATATATTTATATATGGGTTGCCTCCCATAAAACGCTTGGTTTAACGTCGTTAACTCGATGTACTATTTTTTTAGTTGGGTTGACTTAACATTAAAACTTTTTTAAATTGTGGTATGTGTCATTCATAGTAATGTTTCAATCGATGCCCATTAACTTTAAAGATCTTCTTAGTTTTAGGATCTTTAATAACAACAGTTCCATAATGATAGACTTTAATCACCTTAAATAGTCCTAACTATCTGGATTTCAGTTTTCCTGAAAATAATCTCAATCTTGTATTATATAATAAAACTTATTGTCTAGGTTTTCTCACCAGCATCCTTTAAATTAAAATTAAATTCTTTAATAGCCCAAAATGCTTTATGCTTTAATTTTTCTGGTAAATGACATGTTTTTTTTTCCAAAAATAAGTCTATGCGGGGACATTCCTATAAAAGTCTTATAAGTAGTTCTCTATGCCCATAATATAGTATCTAATCTAGCAGACCAATCCAATTTATAAGGATTTACAGTTTTTTTTTAAATTTGTTTAATTTCACGATTTAATATCTCTGCTAGAGAGCTAATCTGAGGATGATAAGCAATAGAGAATCTATACATAATATCATATTTCTTAATTAATTTTTCAATTCTCTTATTCCTAAAATGAGATCTTGCATATGTAATAATTACTCTTGACATTCCATATCTTGTAAAAATATTTTTAATTAAAAATTTAGAAACACTCCGAGCATCACATCTTGGTACAGCAATAGCTTCAATCCATTTGGACATTTAATCAACAACAAGTAATATATAAAAATTTCCAAATGAAGGCATAAATGATCCCATAAAATGTAATCCCCACATATCAAAAATTTCAACTTCAAATGTGTAATTTAGAGGCATTTTGTTTCTTCTAGAATTATTTCCTACTCGCTGACATCGATCACATGTTTTAATATATTCATTAACATCTCTAAAAAGAGTAGGCCAATAAAATCTAGCTTTTAAAATTTATGTGTAATTCTATTTGTTCCAAAATATCCTCCAAATTCAGAATCATGACATCGTTCAATTTTTTGTTGAGTTTCTCCGTAAGGAACATACCTTCTAATAATTAGATCTTTACGGTGTTTGTATAAATATGGGTCAACCTAAAAATAAAATTTTGAATCATAAATAAATTTCTTTAATTGCTGATTCTTAACATCTGTTGGTAGAATATCACTTAAATTATAATTTACTATATTAGCATACAATGATATATTCATTATATCATTATTACATAATTGTCACCCGGGAAAGTTTCCAAAATTTTATTTACAAAATTAGTTAATATTTCTTGTTCTAATAAAGATAAATGATTAGCTATTTGATTATCATTTCCCTTTCTATCAACTAGAATAAAATTGGACTCTTGTAGCAGAGGTATCCATCTAATTAATCTTTGTTTAACATCCTACTTTTGCATCAAATATTTGATAGCACAATGATGTGTATGCACTATACATTTGGTTCCAATTAATTAAGGTCTAAACTTATTAAAGGCATAGACAATAACTAATCACTCTCTTTCAGCAGTAGCGTAATTAATTTGAGCATCATTTAGAGCTTTACTAGCATAATATATTACCTTAAAAACCTTGTTGTGCCTTTGTCCTAAAACAACCCCAATAACATAATCACTAACATCACACATTATTTCAAATGATTTTTCCTAGTCAGGTGGAACTATTATAGGTGCAGTGATTAATGTTTTTTTCAATAATTCAAATTCTTTTATGCATTCCTCTTTAAAATCAAATTTTGTATTTTTTTCTAAGAGTTGGCATAATGACTTAGTTATTTTCAAAAAAATTTTTATATAACGCCTGTAGAAACCAACATGTCCTTGAAAGCTTCTTACCCCTTTAACGGTAGTAGGAAGTGGTAATTTTTTAATAACTTAAATTTTTGCAGGATCTACTTCCATGTTATTTTCAGAAATTTTATGCATTTTATAAAATTTTATGCCCAAGCACAATTCCTTCTACAACCATAAATTGACATTTTTCCCAGTTAATACGAAATTAGTCTTTTCACATTGTTCAGGAACTTTCTCTAATTCTAATAAAGTTTCAAATACATAAAAATTGTTCATAAGGACTTCAATCCATTTTTCAATTAAATCACTAATATTGAGATCATACATCTTTGAAATGTTGTAGGTGCATTGCATAGTCCAAAAGACATTCAACAAAAAACAAAAGGGCATTCTTCTAAAAGCAAAAGTACCATAAGGACTGGTAAACGTTGTGCTGTCTTGATCCTCAGGAGCAATTAGAATTTGGTGATAACTAGTATATCCATCTAAAAGGCAATAATATTTGTTTCCAGCCAATCTATCCAACATTTGGTGTAAAAAGGGTAAAGGAAAGTGATATTTTCTGGTGGTCATGTTTAATTTTCTATAGTCAATACAAATTCGCCAACCAGTAACTTATCTTATTGAAATTAATTCATTTTCTCATTTACTTCAAATTTCACTCCTCCTTTCTTTGGAACACAGTGAATTGGACTTACTCAAGCACTGTCTAAAATAGGAGATATAATTCCAGCATCTAACCCTTTTAAGATTTTTTTTTTAACAACTTCTTTCATTATTGGGTTTAATCTCCTCTGAGGACCAACTTTAGGTTCGTATTGTTCATCTAATAGAATTATGTGCATACAAATTGAATGACTAATTCCTTTAATATCTGCTAAAGTCCATCAAAAATCCTTTCTATATCTTTTTAACATTTCTATTAATATTTATTCTTGAATTTTAGTTAATTCAGAAGATACAAAAACAGACAATGTAGATGCTCTCCTAAAAACACATTTTAAATGGGCAGGTAATATTTTTAATAATATTTTTAGTTCAAGTTAGTTCAAGTTCATGTGCTTTAATACATGAAGGGATAAAATTTTTATTATCATTTTCCAACAAATATAACGTTTCAAATTTGTCCTGAATATAATCTAAATTTTCTTCTTTTATTTTTTCCTCGTTCTCAAAAAATTATCTTTACCTTAATTTGTCTTCAAACTCTTCCTTAAATTGCTCATTACTCAGATAATCAGTAACTTCCATCCTAAAACATTCATCATCTTCTTATATTGCTGGATATTTCATAGATTTTGCAATATTAAATGTTACTTCTTAATCGTTAATTCTCATTATTAATTCTCCTTTTTACACATATATTACAGCTCTTCCTGTTGCAAGAAATGGTCTTCCCAAAATAATAGGAATTTTTTTTTCCTCCATGTCCAATACTATAAAGTTTGCAGGGAAAATAAATTTATCTACTTTAACTAATACATCTGCTATAACTCCTTTTGGATAAGTTATTGATCGATCAGCTAACTGAAGAGTTAAAGTAGTAGGGAAAATCTCTCCAAAATCTAAGAAGTTAAAAACTGATAGAGGAATAAGATTGATACTCGCTCCTAAATCACATAAGGCTTTTCCAAAAAACATTTCACCAATTACACAAGGTATAGTAAAGCTAATTGGATTTTTTAACTTTTCAGGAAGTTTTTTTTTAATAATAGCGTTACACTCTTCACTGAGTGCAACGGTCCTTTTCCTGTTTAGTAAATCCTTCATAAATTTCACATAACTTGACATTGTTCCAAAGCTTCAATGAAAGAAATGTTTATCGTTAACTTCTTAAGGATTTCCAAAAATTTTGTAAATTATTTATCTTTATTCTTCTGCTTCAGTCGTTGACGAAACAGAGGTAATGATTTTTTTAAGGGAACTTGTGTTTCTTCATTTTCATTGTGGTCATTTTCCATTTCTTCCTTCTCTTCATCAACTTCAGTTTCTCTTTGGATTTTTGTTTCAACTTCTTTTCCACTTCGTAATTGAATAACTTTAATTTGCTTTTTATTTTGATCTTTTAGATTAACTTCTACAGTACTAGAAAGAATTCCCGAAGGTCTGTTACTAAGTGTAATAGCAATATGTCATAATTAATTTTCAATATTTCTAATAGCATCCCCTTGATTTTGTATTTGATTTCCCATATTCAACATTACTTCTTCTATTGTCAACTTCTTTTCCTTAACTTGTGGGTTAGGGTTAGAGTTAAATCTATGAGGATAATAAGGTTGATAATTAGGATTTCCTTGGTTGTTCAAATTTCTAGAGGGATTCACCGAATTGTTATAATTATTCCAACTAAAATTAGGGTGATTTTTCCATCCAGGGTTATAATAATTAGAATAGGGATTGCTATTTCAATTATTTATAACATTTAAAGTTTCATAAGATGATTGAATATCAATTATCTGTCCTAGCAAATTTTCCTCTAATACTGAGGGTATTTGAGAATAGTTCACTCAAAATTGATCAATCTTTTTTGAAATAGCAGCAATTTGAGATGTTAAAATAGACATTATATCAGAGTCATGAATACTAGCTACTTTCTTAAGATTTACCCTTTCAGAGGGCCCATTGAAAATTGTTAATAGCCATTTCTTCTATTAAAGAGTATGCTCATCAAAAGGTTTTGACATTAGTGATCCACTTGCAGCAGCATCTATAATAGATCTAAGTGATCCTACTAATCCATTGTAAAATTTTTGAATTATTAACCATTCTGGTAAAGTATGGTGTGGACATTTTCCAAGAAGATCTTTAAATCTTTGCCAAGCTTCATTTATGGATTCCCCTTTCAAACTGACAAAAAGATGTAATATCATTTCTAAGCTTATCAGTTTTTTAGGGTGGAAAATATTTAGCCAAGAATTTTCGTGATAGTTTTCCCCAAGTTTTGATAGATCCAGGTGCAAATGAATTTAACCAAGCTTTGGCTTTATCCCTTAATGAAAAAGGAAAAAATCTAAGCCTAACAACATCATTATACACTCCGTCATATTTAAAAGTAGCACATATTCCAAGAAAACTAGGAAGATATAAGTTAGGATCTTCAGTAAGTGTTCCTCCAAATTAATTATTTTGTACCATTTGGATAATAGCAGGTTTTAGCTCAAATGAATGAGTAGCAACATCAGGATTCTGAATAGTTAAGTGAAGTTCATCTGCTGTTGGATTAACAAAATCTTTTAAAGGTCTTTGTCGATTTTAATTTATTTGATTATCTAAGTTATTCACCATTTTGTTTAAAATTTTAATTTCCTTTTATTGTTTTTGATTTTTTTCTAATAGTACATTCTAATTATGAATCGTAAGGTACTAAACCTTCAGATCCAATATAATAAGCAAAGAAAAAAAATTCCTAAAAGAAACTCTTAAATAAAAATATATTTCTTTTTGGATTTTTTATTTTTAATTTTTTTTGATAATTTGTATTTTTTTATATACATATCTCTAAATTTCCTAATTCACCAAATCTATTTAATTTACCGTTATCTTCCCCGATAACGGCGCCAAAAACTTGATCTCGAAATGAAAATATAATTGTATAAAAATTATAAAGTTGACTCCGCCATGTAAAGATGCCAAAAACTTGATGCTCTATAATTAAAAAATTTAAGCAATTAATGTTGGGATTCTACGCAAGTATATGTATCATTGTCAAATAATAAATTACTTTCTATTTAAGCCCCAAATATCGATCCCACGGGGAAGATTTAAATTTTAAATGATAAATTAACTAGGAAATTCACAGAAAGCAAAATGAAATAACTGTCACTAATTTCGAATGTTGAGATATTATCAGAACTAAATTATTTAACTACTAGCAAGTCTGAAATGCAAAGTTTGAACAGTGATTACTAAACTATTAAACTATTAAACTATGTTTATGTGATGAAGATTTCTTATGTGAAAGGAGTCTTTCCCACTACAAAGAGATTTTGGTAAAATGAGATGAGTAATTGGTTAGAATATGTATTATGCCAAATAGGAGCAGTTTTAATTTTCTACCCTCACACAGTGTTATAAAAAAATTATTGATTAATCCCAGGTTTAGTCCCTAAATCTGTGGCTAGGCTAGGAGGATACTGACTCCCACTCCAGGCTCTTACTTCCCTTCCCCTAAAGGCTAACTCCCGCTTTAGTTCTTAAACACTAAGATCTAATTGGGGATTTTTAGTCTATCACCCTAAAATCTCAAATTATACACCCAACAATGTATATTCCCCTATTTATTTGTACTTAATTCCATAAACGAAATTTTCCTTCATGGAATCAAATGTGATCCTCACTCGGTTGTAGAACTCATACTCCATTTCCTAGATCATATGTTTCACAATAAATTTTAACAATTCAATTGGCCAGATCGAAAAGTAAATTAAGTTTGGAGTTGAAAAGCCATCACAATTTATTTTACATTTTAACATTGGCACATCCATAATATCTCTTCATTTCACCATATCTTAGAGTAAGGAGAAAGATAAAGGAAGCTACTCAGACTTCATGAGAAAAGTACAATAAAACACAAATTTCATATATAAAAGAAAGTTCATACAACAATATTAAATGAACAACACTTATCTAAAACTCTCTCTCAAAGCATATCCCTTGTAGCATCTCCTAGGTAATGTAGGAAGAAGAAATCTCACTTTTCTTCTTCTCCAACAACTCTTAGAGAAGAATTCACAATTAATCTCACCAAAAAAACTCAAAATTATAAGAATAATGGACTCTAAATGGTTGTGGAATGAAAATGAAAGAGT
>NW_018234078.1:156932-167610 GCF_001263595.1 Phalaenopsis equestris
AAAGAGTGTGTGGTGCGTAGGAGGTTAAATTTTGGGTGATGAGAAATTAGGAAGAGTCACATTTTTTATCAATTTTGACCCTAAATAAAGCCTAGATTTGGTTCTCTAATAGGTGCATCAAAAAACTCTTCAAAAGCTCGGCTTGCCTATCAAAACACAAGCTCAAAGGGTGAGCTCATTTACATGGCTTCCACTGACACTGGCGTCGTCAGCGCCAAAGGTCCATAATTAAATCCAAAGTTTTTGTTAAACGATGCCGTTGACACCCAGTCTAATGTCGTTGGCACTGAACAAATTTTGAACTTCTCAATTTTTGCTCCAAATTTCATCATTTTTGCTCAAATTCCTCAAAATCAATAACCTGTAATAAAACATAAAAAATACCTTCCATTAAAGTGTAATATCACAAAAAAAGAGTTTAAAATATGAGTCTAAAAATACATATATTTTTGGTGCTAGCCACTTGTGCTGAGCAAATTTCTGAATCCAGCAGAGCCTTGACTAGAGTTTCTCTCAACTTCTTTGATAGGATCGGAGCATCATAGATGCTTAGTCTGGTTGGAAACTTCCTATGATGAGCTAGTATGTTATAATCCCGTTTATTTGAACCTTTGATTTCTTCTTGAGCATGTGTTTCTTCCATTGGTGGAGGTGGCTCTTCTCGAGTAACTATTCATATACCTTTTTTCCATTAAAGCCATTTTTCGGGGTAACACTTCCCACTTAGATTTACCTCTGTGATATCTTCTTATTTTAACAACATAACTGACTCTTTTGGCATTGATTCTGAATTGAAAAACTCCATGTTGATGATACTCTATTTTTCTTGGCACTCAAAGACTGGCTCCTCGCTCTCTGAACTATTGTAACTGGTGT
The DNA here is from genome assembly GCF_001263595.1 of Phalaenopsis equestris. Lineage (NCBI taxonomy): Eukaryota > Viridiplantae > Streptophyta > Magnoliopsida > Asparagales > Orchidaceae > Phalaenopsis > Phalaenopsis equestris. The sequence continues at coordinate 157,809 of NW_018234078.1, forward strand.
TATCTACATCTCTTTCATCTTTGTTAGCATATCCATCAAACTTAGTATGATTTGAGGATCTTTCTGGGAATCAAAATCGGGTTTAAATTGGTTAAGGACACTTTCGCCGTTACTAGAGAAAGTGAAAACATAGCCAAAATCGCAATTCTTATAATAATAGGACTCCAGAGGGGCGTAAAGATAATCGTATAGAGTCAACGGTTTGAGGGATTTCTTCCCCAAATTCGAAACAACCAATCTAACGGGGGCAACCCTTGTCCTACTTCTAACTATCAGCCTTCATCTCATGCATGATATCATTCTTCTTGGTCTCCGGTTGCGGTGGCTTCTTCGGTATAATCTCCATTTTTGGCCTGGCAGGTTGCAGACTCTGAGTGGAGGCTTGTACCGAACCAGTCTGAATCTATACCAATATCTTCTTAAAGGGTTTGCTCCAAACTGTGCTCCATCCACCATTATCTGCATACGAACATATCAAAACAATTGGCTTGACCAAAATCATATTTATAGAACCTCTTTCAGGTTCTTTTAAATATTCTTTCAAAATTATTATATTTCCCTCTTTAAAATTTCTATCGAGGCAATCCTTGAAGCTAGAACAACCCTCTATGGTATGCTCAAGTAATCTGTGGTGAGGGCAGTAGTTGGGATGATCCTTCTTGTCCACCTTGTTTGGCTTCTTCGACTCAGGTAATCTGAACTCGTGGTTCTTCATCAAATTCTAGAATATCTTTGCTGAGTCATCAAATTTGAAGGAGTAAACTCTATTAAATCGATCTACGATCAATGGACCCCACCCTATCTTCCATTTATTCTTTATTGTCTTCATTGAAATGACTGTTACAGACCGAGTGTACTGCTGAATGCTAAGATTGATTGTGCTGTGATGACCTTTGGGAATCTTGATGAGACTGCTCGACCTGAATCCTCTTTGGCAGCTTTTTCTTTTCGACCGTTGCCACGTTCTGGACTTCTTCTCGAATGCCTTAGCTGATATGGACTTCTCAGCATTTCCAAGGACTCCGTATGCTTAAATTCATTTTTGTAGGCTGCTAGCCTTGCTGATTAACTTCTCAAATGACTTAATTGTAAGTCCCTTAAGCATGAAGGCTATCAGACCTTGAATGCTCTTAAGTATAATCTCTATCGCATGGTGTTCCTGTAGCTGAGGCTCACATTTCATGCTCAAGTTCCTCCATCTCAAAATATAGTCAACAAAGGTCTCATTAGATTTCTGTAGCTCTACTACAAGATCTCCTATGGTGACATGATGTTGTGCTTCACTGAATCTCTTCACAAAAAAGTTCACCAACTCAGAAAACGTCTTCACTGATCCATTGGGTCGAGACTTGAGAGATTGTTGATGAACTGATGGAACAATAGTGCTTCGTTACCCCCAGCGTTGCAGCAACTTACCTGGAAGTGTACAATATGTTGTCGAGGGTTTCCCATTCCATTCAAAGTCTTGAATTTTGGTGGAAAAAAACCCTTGAGCTATGATAAGACATCGAATTCTTCTAAGCAAGGTAAACCCTTTGAATTTGATGCACATCCTTTAGATTGGGCTAAGGCCTCTCTTACCTGCTGCTCGACCAATTGCTTGATGTCCCTTTCTGCTATCGAACTCTAAATTGAATCCTTATTTTTTGGTTCATACCTGTTGGCGGAAGCAGCCTCTTTCCTTTCATCATAAATGTACACAATCTTAGGTTGGTTGATTTTCAGAGATTCCATTTGTTGCGACTATGACTGCTCATGAATTGTAGCCATGGTGGCCATGATGGCGGCCATATCCTCCATTCTCTTTTACATTCAATTGATTTGCTCCTCTCTTAATTGAATGACCCTTTGCAAGTCATCCACGATGTTCTCCTTGACAAAAGGTGGAACATCGCACGTAGATGCCATGACCCTGGTCTTGACAACATTGATTTCCATGAAATCCTCATCGAGATAATATGACAAATCGTAATATTCATCATTGATGTCCATTCCTCACTCCATTGCCAATTCTAAAATTTTAGCTCTGAGCTTCCTTGCTTTATCATCAACTACTTTCTCTTTAAGCAACTAAAGACTTGCTGGCTTTTCTTGACCATAATTGCTTTCTGCAATGGACTCTAAAGCAATGGTGGTAACGACAGCTGGAGCATTGGACTCCTGATCCATCTTATGGAATTGCCCCACAGGCTCCGCAGAATGTACTAATGCGATAACCTTAAGTACCCACACTTTCCTCTTTGACATTGATTCCTTTAGACGAAGTGTCTCAACAAAGGCATTAATATGTCGATGAGAAGTGCGTTCCCTATGGTGCAGACCAAGTACAGTGGTAAAAAGGTCTCTTTGCGTTATCCTTCTTTTAAAATTCCTTATACATGACAACTTACGGTACTCTCAGACCCAGACGTGACTTGACTAGTCTACGTTCTGTAGGCCTCAGGACAACAATAGTATAATTAGTGACAATGGAAATGGTAGTGACACGACTTCCCAAACAAAATCTGATAGGAATAAGAGTTGTTGATAATTCTACTGATCTCTATAATTGACTAGCAAATATGTCTTTCCTTAATATCTCATTCTTCATCTTTGGTGATACTGCGTAACCCATCTTCTTAAGAAACTTGGCAACAGAACAACCTTCCTTGTCAGCTAATCTATCAAACACGGTACAGACTCTGGTGATAGGAATGGACTTCTCCCTCTCCTCACCATGACCATGTGGTGGTGGTAAAGCAGCAGCAATCCTGTGGATACTCTCATTTCTAGTAGTGTATGAAAATGGGTGAAACCTACTCCCTCAGAGGAGGGAAGAGGTCACAAGTACTCCGAGTTCCTCTTGTAGAGGAATCTCCTCAATCAAAGCTAACTTTGGAGCCTTGGCCCTAGCAACCCTCAGAATCTTAAGGTTATGGTTCCTCTTTTAACAGTTGGTTCACGATACAACTCTCAAACTATAACCAATCTCGAATACACATTGTGGAAGGAAAAAAACATCAACTGGATCTTCTTCAAGCAGAGTCTCTTTTCCTTTGGCAAACGACACTGTGGGTATTGTAACAACAAATCCGGTGGTAGTAAGTGTGACGACTCTCTTCAGCATAGGAGTGGCAGATCTGACGGGCGCGAGAATGATGGACTTGATGAGGGGTGGGGGGTAGTAGTGACTTTCACCTTCTTGCAAGAAAGAAAGTCTTGGCTACAGTTCAAATCGAATCCAGTGGACCACTCTTAGACCTCTGGGGTGGTAGCTTTCATGAAAACGAATGGGGCAAGTTGACCTCACTTTTGGTTGAGGTTTAGTTTTTCCTCTTTAATAGCCTAGGTTCTAGCCGTAAGACTTTCTTGTTGACTATTCCTAGAGGACTAGAAAAGGAACCCTCACCATTAGAAACTCTAAACCATTCTTTGCTCAACTTGAAGTTCCACATATTGGTCCTAACCTCTAGCACATAGTAGGTGGGGTCAATATGGGGGAGCTCAAGGTTAGTCCCCATAGAACTGATAGGCCTTAAAGTTGACCCTAGGTGTTCGTTTGGAGTTGGTTCATTCACTTGTACTCACTTTCACTCACTTTCACTCATAACCCTAAACCCAAACTTTGTTCTTTGATCCCTTGATCCTTTAATAGACTCTTGTAGATGGTCCCCTAGACCCACTAGCCCTAGGCTAGGGTTTAGCTAGGACTAGTACATAGAGGACCCAAATGGGGATTCCATTGGTCGATGACTCAATAGAGTGGTTGGCAACCCAATTTTACCAAAATATTCAGCTCAGCATTTTGCCCCACAAAACTACCCAAATTACCTCCAAAATTCACAATTTCACCCAAAATACCCAAATTTGTTCAAAAATCATTTCAAACCATTCCAAAATACTCAAATCGCCCAAAACCACCAAAAATTGCCAAAATAACCAAAATACCCCCAAATTTGCTAAATTTATAAAAAAGCCCTTGGTGGCCCAAACTTTCCCAAAACCTCCAAAATCATTTCAAATGTCTCCAAAACCAATTTGGACCCTCCAATTGAGCCTAATTTGACAAAGTCGACCAATTTTGACCAAAAGGCCCAACTTGCCCTCAAGGGCCCAATTTCCCCAAATTCGCTCCAAATGTCCATCAATTTGACCCCAATCTCCCCAAATTTCAATTCTAAGCTTAAATTCATCATGAAAGAACTCAACTCAAACCAAATTCAAGTCCACTTGACCCACATTTGAGTCCAATTTCAACCAAAATAAAAAAAGCCCAAATTTGACCCAAAATCATTTGACCCAAAATCAAAATCTCACTAAATTGAACCCCCAAAACTATCCAATCACTCCAATTATGCATCATAAACTCTTTTAAATATTACCATGCATCAAATTAAATCCTCAATTGACCATTTTCAAGCTTCAATTCCACTCAATTTTAACCCAAATCCAAAATTCCCAAATTTGCCCCAATTTGGCCATGTCTCCAAATGTCACCTAATTGAATGTCCAAACCCAAAAATTGACACCCAATTGCTGTTGAGAACTCTTCATAATATTCTTCTAGACCATTTTAAACCATCAATTTGGACTTAACCCAACTCTAGCCCAGCCTAAGCCCAAGTCTAACCCAACACCCTTAAATTGACCACATGCCCAAAATCCTTCAAATTGAACCTTCAAATCAATTCAAAATCACCTCAAATATTTTGTAAACCCTTCATGACAATCATCTACACTAAATTGATCAATCAATTGGGCTCAATGCCATGACTAGCCTAACCAAAACCCAACTTCAAGCCAATCTGACCCAAATTGAACCCATGCACCAAGATTGACTTAGCCATGCCCAAATGACCAAATTAATGACATTACAACCGCCAAATATACAACCACCAAATAGACCCTAGCGACTAGACTAGACTCACCTAACCCGCCCTAGATAAGCCATGTACCAATGGTACCTTGATTTAGGGGATTTTAAGCTTTTTTGGGCCTAAGCCAAAATATCTCCACCATCATGCCAAACCATTAAGGGTTAATCATAATTAACCATCCCTATGGCTCACCTGACTCCTGTGGCCACCACCATTGGCCCTGTCGGTTGGCCTAGTGGCCTGAAAACTCTAAAATTGAGAGTCACCCCCCTTAAATCAAAACCCAAAGAACCCATCCAAGCTGATCAGCTTTGATTGGCTTTTAGCACTTTGAAGCCCTCCACATCAGCTCCACATTTCACTCAAATTGAAGATCTGAGCTCCACCCTAGGCCATTTTATTTAAAATCCTCCTTCATGGCCAAAACATAAGGTAATCTAATTTCCTTGGGGAAAATCTGTCAAATTTCTCCCAGAGCTCCTCCAAGACTTCCTAAGTTCATTACAACCATCTCTTGGCCATTTCCTCCATCACCCGAACTCAATTTTTGAGCTCAAATTCATGACCAATTTTGGCCATCCTCAAAAGTCCCCCAAACTCCAATTTGACCTACTCTTGAGCTTCTCCAAAGCAAGAGAGGAAGATTCTCATTGAAATCCCCTTCCGTTGAGCTCTTCAAGCCACTCCTAGACCAATGCCACACCCCATTTCATTAAACTTCTACTTGGAGCTTACATCAGAGGAAACCAACACATCCAGAAGGTTTGTTAGACTCCATTGAAGCTTCCATAAGCATCTGATTGAGGCCTCCCCTCTCAGACAAAGGTATAGAACATTAACCCTAAATTTGAGCTTGGTTTGGTCCTTTATGAAGAAAAGTATGATTTGATGGCATTATAACCATATGGATGTGTTCTCCTTGAGTAGATGAAGATGATGTAGGAACAAACCCCATGTTTAGTTGAGTATCGGGTGAGATCTTAGGTCTAGAAGTTAGATGGCTCACGAGCTCTGGCTATCAGGAACGATGACGGAGAGCCGTCTGATCGAGTGTGTGTTGAACAGATGGACAAGGTCTAGCCAGATGAAATCTTCGCGTGTACAGCGGGACGCATGGCTGCCAAGTCAGATGGCGACGTCAAACCAAGAAGCGACGCGTGGCATTTCAAAGAGGACAAGGATGACGCGGTGCGTGATTTAGATGAATTGAAATCTAGGATTTACTTGATTTAAGTAAATAAGAGATCTTTGAAAAATCATAACTTTGCATAGAAAAATCATAAAAATAAAACAAAAATACCCTCTTGCACAGTGAACAGAGGAACATAATGTGGACTAAAAATAAAAATTATTTACTAAGTGTATGATTTTTAATTAATTAAATACTCTCTAAGATATTTTAATTCATTATGATTAAATACTAATCACCATGGCTTGAAATTTTTAGGGTTGATTCCTCATGATAGAGGGCGCCTCCTCTGATTTTTCCAAGGTCAGAGAGCACCTCTGTGCTTCTAATCCTAATTTTCAAGCCTAAGTAGCTATTTTGGCTTTATTAATCATATACTATAAAATATTTCTCAGCAAGTTTAGGTATCAATTTTGTTACGTTTTCTGTGGTTAGAGAAGCTTATGAAAAATATTGTGATGGTTTGAATAATTTTGTGTATTTCTGTTATTAATTAAATATTTTTACCTTGAATTAATTTATTTAAATTAAACATAAATAAAGATTGGAAAAAATCAATTCGACATTGTTCATAAAAATCATTTCAACTCAATGTAAGAATTTCAAATTTATTTAAGTTGATTTGGCCATTAAGATAGATTTTGTAAGTAAAAATGGTATTTTTGCACAATAAAATAAGCTTAAGAAAATTATGAAAAATGGTTTTCTAAGTTCCTTCTAATTAGGGGCATTTAATGAAAAATAGTTTTTCTGAGTTCCTTATGATCAAAGGCATTTAATAAAAAGAAAGTTTATTTTTGTGAAAATATTTTATTTTTAAAGTATATTTTGAATTAAAAATAATTAAAATAATCAAAATTTTCAAAAATACAAAAAATAGTTCAAAATGTGTGCAATTGTTCCCTGATCACTTGAGACCCCGTAAAATATTTTTCTTGATTTTTCTAAATTTAAAATAAATTTCTAAAGGCATAAAATGTATTTTCCTTATTTTCCCACTAAAATAGTTACAATAAATTCAATATAAATCATAAAAATATAGAAGTTGTTCCTGTGAGTTTCTTTGACTTATAGGGGTTTAATAAAAAATTTTGAAGATTAAACATATTTTTGTATTTAAAAAATCAATAAAAATGACCTTTAAATAATTATAGTAATTACAATATTATTAAAAAAGATTCATAAAATTTTTTCTAAGTATTCTTCTGACCTAGGCAAACCTCCAATAATTTTTCCATAAATTAAAACTTCAGTTTGTAATTAACATTGTAAAATCCTATTTTTAGGTTAAATAATTATTTAAATCAATATTTTTTAAAAAATAATACTTTCCTCCCTGATACTTTAATTAATCCATGGATATGATACTCAAGTATTTTCAAGGCCATTGGAATTTTGCTTGAAGAATTATAAAATGGAAAGCCCCAAGGGTAAAGTTGTAATTTTAGATTTTGGTGCCTTAATAAAAATTTAGGATTACCTATTGGGGATGGTTAACTTTGATCCTTAATAAATATATTGGATGATTGAAATGTAATGGGTTAAAGGTAGAAACCAACTTGCTACCTTTGCATATTAAGAATAAAATTGTAATTTCTTGAATTACTCTTTGGAAGTTAAGCAAAAATTAAATGATCCTAAAGCGATGGGTTTAAACTAGGAAGATTACAATTCACTTACTTCTAGCCCAAGATTGGTGATGAATGATCTGTTGATAAGGATACCTATCATTTAAATTAAAGTTTTATGACGATTATAACTTCCTCCTTTTGGAATTGTTAAGGGCTTGGTAGTGAGCTAAACTTAATATTTAAACCTATTCATTGGAGTTTAGAAGTGATGATATGATTAATGATTAGCATCTTTTAAGCACTCTAAGCTTATTTATGATGCGCGCCCAATATTTAATGGCTTGAGCTTGCCTCAGGGGCATTCATCCATATAACTTTTAAGTAAAGTGTCAAATTGACCAAGTATCCTATCCTTGAGGTAATTGATTAGTCAAGTTTCACTAGGCAACAGAGTAGTCACACTCTAAGATCAGATGATTATGGAAAAATATGATAAGTTCAAAAATGAACTCAAAATAATTCAAGAGATCTTCAAAGTAGTTCAGTGTCATACCTCGAGCACTTTGAAATCTTTTGGATATTTTGAAGGACAAGTTAAACTTGCCATATTTTGTTCTAGAATCATCCACTAAAAACTTTCAAAGGCTCAATAGGGGTTGGATAACTATACCTTTATCTACTTCTGCAGTTTGAATTCTTGTAAAATTATATACATATTGTCAGAACTAACCTTTCAGGTGGAGAAACGAGAAGAACCGATAGGTACACTTTTAAATTATTACATTTACTTTTCTGTACTTCTTGATTCAAACTTGCATGTTAAAAAACGATGTCACCCTGCATGTGAAAACCAAAACTGTTAGGATAGCCACAAAACCAAAATAAAAATTTAAAAATCAAACAAGATAAAATTCATCGCCACAACATTCAAAATATAAAACAACTCAAAATTTAATTACAAACATCACAAAATAAAAATTGCAACTAAACTAAGATGTCTCTATTGGATTATCGAGAATTCCTTGGAGGAGGTAACCTACGATTGCGAATGAGGCTTCCCAAGGTTTAAATGAAAGTATGGAACTGATTAGGTTGAGTTTAGTAAATTCATTTGGACTAAGTCAATCTAAAAGAAAATAGTGGTACCAAAATGAGGGAACCGTAGGATCCTAATCTGTGTCGCTCTAATCAACTTTAACATGCCCCATAATATTTAAGGAAACACAACTTTAGGGACATTTGATTTGATATTATAACTTGACACATTAGAAAACTTAAATTAGTCATGATGAGGAGCTTGGAGCTAGCACTGTGGGTAGCACGACCATCTTCAACGGCAAAACATGTCTACACTAGCTAAACCGTTCTTTCTTTAGAATTAAACAACCACAATTTTATTTTAAGCTTTTGTATGACTCTGCTTGGCTAGTGCGACATAAATCCTCAACTCCTCTTTAGGCCAATCATGTTGCGCAATTTATGATATATAATATAAGGCCTAAATCATTTTAGGATCTTGAGGTTGTCGTTCTTCATGACCTAAATCCTTACATCTTCCAGGTTATTTGCTTGATCGTTTTACATGAATGTAAGCCCTAAAATTATAAAAATTTGCAGGATGAAACAATTAAATATTTCTCCTCTAAACTAAAGTCAAACCATAATGTAGCTTCGAAAGTCATCAAGGTTCTCCTCCGGATTTATAACATCCCCAAATCTCTTTCTTTGGATTCCAAAATAAATGTTCCAAATTTGAGCTATTCCACTTTCACACCTCTTTGTCCAATCTCTTTGAAAAGTCCTATCTTTTTGAATTCCTTGAAGACAATATCCCGTGATTTTTATCGAGAATTTTCTTAGGTGACTTTGGTTATCTAAGATGCAATTAACTATAGAGGATTTCCCTTATAGGAAGCTTTTTCGAACCCAACTTAATATAAACCCTATTGAATTTTTCATATTAAATAGAGGAACTTGTCAGCTTACAAATAAAAATGGTTTTGTAGACCAAATGGATGTCATATATTTCTTAGTTTATTTGATCGAGCCTCACCTTCAAGTCTTGTGTTTATCTTTCGGAATAGATACATAGCTTGAGGTGTAATGCTCTTTCATTTAAACTTTGAAAGGTATGAGATCAGTTTGATTTCATATTTTTTTTCTAAAATTATATATATATATATATA
>NW_018234078.1:167660-195211 GCF_001263595.1 Phalaenopsis equestris
TATATATATAAATTAAATTTCCATCTGAAGCGGGCGACGAGATTTTGATTTCAGGGACCGATAGCTTCCAAAGGATGACCCCCCTAAAATTTGTGCCGAAAGGGCCTTCCTGAGAACTACCTTGAATTCATCAAAGCTGGACCTGAACTTGATCATGGGTCCAACGTTGCAAGCCTCCTGGCTAGTGGGGAAGTTGCAGGAGAAGGTCAAAGTTGGGGACGACATCGTAGCTGTCAAGAAAGGTTCCAATGGTTAGTGATGACCTACGCCTTTTAATTATAGTGAAAGCACTACAAATTAATGAAGGTTATTATGTGAACTGGGTACATCTTTCACAATTTTATTTTGTTTTGTTTTCAAGTATTTATTGTGTTTTGTTTTGGTTTTAATCTTCCAAAATTTGAAATTTATTTTTTAATTTGTTGTTTATTGGTGATTATGACTTTAAAGAGTTTAATTTAATTTTAAAGATTAAACGAGAGTTAATAAATGTAAAAACTTGGCCCAATTTGTGAATAACAAACCGAACCCAAAATACATGAAGATAAGGTGAAGTTCAGGACCCAGTTCGGGACCAACTTCACAACACACTTCACCCAAGTTCAACACACTTATTGAGGGTCTGACGCCACACAAAAAGAAAACCCTAAAGACCCTTGAACTCCTCCATTTAAGGAAGGTTAAAGAGATGGTCATGGAATCAAAAAGAGTCGACTGAACTTTCCCAAGAAAGGAATGGGCAAAGCATGCCAACGAAAGAAGGTTAATCTGGATCATGAGGAATATGGACATATTACCGATGTATGAAGTCAAGACCTGCTAATCATAATGAAGAGAGAAACATATCTCTAGTGGAGTCACCAAAAATTGTAGGTCGTTAACATGGGAAAATATATTTACTTTAATATATATATATATATATATATATTTGAAAAGTAGTATTTTAAAGCTTAAAAGTACGAGACCTAACCAATCTCTTACAGACGATAATATAAATAAATGAGCACGACACTACAAGCCATGCATCTATCCCGGGGAATAGACATGTTACTTGATAGTAAGGCTTAATTATATAAGCTAAAGAATTTATGACATCCAGTTTAGTCTGTGAAACCTTTATGTTGACCAACAAGTTCCCTTATCTAATATGAAAGATTAGACATGATTTATATTAAGCTTTATTCCAAAGTTCTTATAAGGGCAAGCCCCTTATAGTTAATTACATCTTAAATGATTAAATTCACCTAACAAAACTCTTGATTTATATCAGAGGTATTTTTTTTCATGAATCTTAAACTTCATGGTTTTCAAGGTCAGAAAAAGAAATATGAAATGGGAAAGATCAAATAGGAACAGTTATTTTCAGAGTCTAAATGGAGAAAACTAGGGGATGTCACAGATCCTAAGGAGAACCTCAATGACTTCCCAAGCTATCCTATGGTTTGGCTTCAATTTTGAGAAAAAAATTATAAGATGTTTCATCCTGTCAAATTTATTTTTTAGGACTTACACTTGAATGACACGGTCATACAATAACCTGGAAAATAGGAGGGTTTATGTCATAACGAACGATGATCTTGTTGCCTAAAGCAAGTTAGGGCTTAAATTACACAACATGACTGTGCAAAGGCCTAAAGATAAGTTAAGGATTTATGTTGTACAAGAGGAGCTATCTCTAAATCATATGAATTGTTATTTAATTCTAAGGAAGGTCTGCTATTGTTGAACAGTTTGCTCTCTCAAAGTTGTTCTTTCATACATTCTTATCATGTTGTCCACAGAGTTAGCTCCAAGATCTTTCTACGATGGCTCCAGGTTCAAGGTTTTATAGTTTGCAGTTTATGTTACAGGTTTTTTTATTATTGTTGTTGTTCAAGTGTCTTCAGGGGGAGATTTTAATTTAATTAGAGCGACACCGGTTAGTACCCCACGGTTCTCTCATTCTTGCACCATTATTTTATTTTGAATTCACCTAGTCTAAATGAGTTTTTAAGCTCATTTAAAGCAAAGAACTCCCATTAGCAACCACAGGTTACCTCATCCAAAAAATTCTCATAAACCCAAAAGGTGTGTATTATGTTCATTCGTTGTTTTGAAAGTATAAGTTTGATTTTGATTTTTTTTGTTGTTTTCTTTTTTTGGTTTAGTTTTGCATGTAAATTAAGTAAATGTAGATAGATGACACTATAAGGTAAATAGGGAAAATTTCAATGCATAAAAGGTAAATGCGTATTTGGGTCTTTGCTACCACTGCATGGTTAGTCTTATAAAACATAATATAGTTGCAGAAAATTTAAATAAATTGCAGTAAAGTAAAGCAGGAAACATCAGGTATGGGAAGAGTTGGAAAACAAATCACAGTAAAATACGAACAAGTAAAAGGAAACCCATATATTCATGATTGACTAAGTTTCCTATTCTAAACCTCAATAAGCAAATTCAGATCAGGCCTAGTTCACTACTAAGCCCTTAAGTTAAGTTTTTAGGGTAACTTTGCAATAACTAAAATGTCGAGTTAGATGGATTTAATTCTTATTAAAGACCATGCTTACATTCTAATCACCAATTAGGAGGCTTCAAATGAGTATGTTATGGTCTTCCTACCTCATGCCCATTACCTTAGGATCATGCAATTAGATCAACTTCCAAGTCACAATAATTTTAGAAAATTACAATTTTACCCTTATTGTAAAAAGGTAATGAATTGGTTTATACCTTTCAAAACCCTTATGTTTCAAACATACAAAAGAGTTCATTATGATCAAAATTACCCATTCACCCTTTGACTTTGCCTAAATTTTAATTAGGGCATTAAAATACCATAATTACCATTTTGCCTCTAGAGCTCTCCACTTTACAATTCATTAAATATAACTCAAATGACTTTGAAAATCTTTTAGCACCCCACTCATGGGTCAGTTAAATATCAGAGGTGAAATTATAATTTTATGATTTTTATTTAACTTTTTATATTTATTTTTAATCAAAAGAAGGGATTTTCAATATTAATTCATTTCATTACTCAAAGTTAGGTTTCTGTTCTTTGAAAAATTATTGGAGATTCACTTAGGTTAGAGAACCATTTATACCAAATTTTATAAATTTTGAATTTTATTTTAATTATTATAATTATTATTTTTTACTTTGGTGGTTAATCAGATATAAAATATAATTTAATCCAATAAAATCTTTTTATTTTTTTCTTTAGTTCCATTGAGTTCAGAGAACTAATATAAAAAAATTTTACATTTTTTTTATTTTTATTTTATTTATTGTAATTATTTTAATGCAAAATTAAGGAAAATACATTTTTGGCATTTAAGAAAAGCATAACTTTATTAAGAAAATTAGGAAAAATATTTTAAGTGGTCCCAAGTGATCAGGAAACAATTTGTGACATTTTGCTATATTTTTTATTTTTTTCTTATTTTTAATTATTTTTAATTATTTTTAAATTGAAAAATAGCTAAAAAAATGATTTTTTTTTATTTTAACATGAATTTTATTTTTCTTGAGTGCCCCTGGTCACAAGGAACACTTCAAACCTCTTATCATAATTTTTTTAATTATATTTTATTTATTATTATTATTTTTTTGCAAAAATCCCATTTTTCTTGAAAAATAAATAGACTTTGGTATTAAAGACAGTTCAAATGGGCTTTAAACTTTTACAATGACTTAATCTATTCATTATCTTCAATGTGGACCAACTCTTATGAATTTTTGGATTATATTTCATTTTCTTAATTTTTTAATGGTTTTAATGACTTAATTGCATAAAGTAATACACTTAATTATCTAAACCCATTTTATATTTTTCCTAGGTTCCTTTGAACATAGTGAACCTACCAAAGAAAGTCCCATATTTTTATGTTTTATATTTGAATTTTTACAGTTATTGAACTGAAATAAAGACACATAACGTAGAAAATTAAGGCTTTCAATCTTAGGAGTGTCCTCTGACTTTTGGAAAAAATTAAATGACATTCCTAGTCACATAAAGATCGAAACATCAAAATTTCATTCCATGGTCACCATTAATTAATTATTTATGATTAAAATAAGGTTTGGAGTATTTATTTAATTAAAAATAAAATGCATAACAAGTACTTTTAGTTATTGGTTCATGATATTCTTCTCTATTAATTAAGCACATATTTATTTTAAATTTATTGTTATGATTTTTCTACACCAAGTTATGATTTTTCAAAGTTTTTGAATTAATTTAAATAAAAAATGCCCTAATTATCTACTTATCTACGCAACGCCGACTCTTCCTAGGTAGCTTTGAAGCTCCATGCATCGTGCTCCCATCCTATGCCGCCATCCGCGTCAACGTTGAATCAACCCGCACTTTATGTTTCATCCCCTCCTCTGACTCCTTCTCCTTAGTTGGATCAATACACGCGCAAATGATCGACATCCGTTCATTGACCCTATTTGACCTAAATCGAGAACTGTCCACACTTAAATGTTTTGGTCTCACTTGATTCTCAACCAAATCACTCATGATTTGTTTCTATAGTTCATCTAGTTGAGATGAACATATCTTTATGGTTAAAAGCATATGAAATGAAACTTTTCATTACAGTTGTTGAAACTGAGTAGGATTTTAAGAATTTTGGATTATACCTTTGCCCAAGAGGTGAGGCCTCAAATCGGTTTATTTCTGAGCTTCGCCTTAAGTCTACAAAGGTCCCCCAAGTGTTACCTCAGACTGAAGTTCTATCAACAACTGGCATGAGTTTAGTCTAGGAGTGGGTTTAGAGTGCACGAGAGAGAGAGGTTTTGATTGGGGAAGCTTTCTTAAGCTCTGGTGAAGCTTAAGAGTAGTTCAATTTGGATTTTTGGTAAGCTTGGTGAATTGACTAAAAAATTCCCTAGATTTTAAGTTTAAAATTAGGGCCTCTCAGTGGTGGGGAGAGGTTGAATGGTGGGAGTGAGCTTTGTGTGAGTGCTAGAAGGGTTTGAAGACAATTGAGCAGAGTTTCCCATATGCTGGAGTAGTTCTCCCTATTTGGCAATGAGAAGGGTCACATTTATAGGCCAAGCCATGATTGTCAATAGGGCAAGCCAGGGTAGCCAAAGTGCAACCTAGATGGAGGTAAATTTGGCAAAGTGACCAAAGGGAGGTTGCACACTGTATGGATGGAGTTTACGGTTTAAGCCAAGGAGGGCTTCTTGGTTTTGGATTTTTTGGTGCCCGACCGGCCAGGTCAGGGAAGGTGGCTAGCAATGTCAGGAGGTTTAATGGAAGGTTTAATTGTGATTACATTGGGGCTTGAGGGATGATGTCATGGGATAGAGAGCTTAGCCAAATTTAGGAGGAAATTTGTATAATTTAAGGGACCATTGGTCCATGACCATGATTTGGGTGGATCTGTTAATGTGATCAGCCTCTTAGGGTTTGAAATGTGGCTGCATAACAAAGCAAGAGTTTAATTAAAAAGGAATGGGCTTGATTTAAGGTTAGGCTCAAAATTGGGTTTTGGGCTTGGGCTTGGTTTGGGCTTGGACCCAAGCCAAGTGAAGCTCAAATGGTTCAAAAATTGTTTTAAAGATTTTAGAATGTAAATTTTGTGGAATTAGATTGGTCACATAGGCCTATTTGGTGGAATTTAGGGTTAGGGTCAAAATTAAGGTTTGGGTATAAATTGAAATTAGGGTTTGCAAAATTGGAGGAATTTGGCTAGACTTTGGTCTCACTTGGGTTTGGACATGATGAATTTTTATTTATATTTGAAATTAGGGATATTTGAAAGGAATTTGGAAGAAATTGGGGGTGATTTGGGCACTTAAGGGAAATTTAGGAATTCTCTCCAATTTTGATGGATTTAGCTGCAATTGGGATAATTGGGTGGTTAGGACTGGTTTTAGAGATGTTTGGAGTGAATTTGGAGGTTTTAAGAGTTTTGGGACATAAGGGGCATTTTTGTAATTTTGAAAAAAATTGGGGGAAGAAGGCCAAGGATGGGTGTTTGGGTGGAATTGAAGGCTATTTGAGATGATAGCCAAGATGATTACCTTCTTTAAGCCATGAGACCAAGGGGAAGATCATTTTGGATCGTCCATGCGTTGGTCCTAGCCATCCTAGCCAAAGGCTAAGAGTTTGGGGGACCACCCACATGAGTTTCCAAAAGAGAGGGAAAACAGTAAAGAGTGAATGCTTTTTAAGGTTTAGGATTGTGTGTGTGCGTGCCTGACCAAGTCCAAGATCAAGCCAATCAGGGCTAATCTTAAGGCATGACAATCCTAGGAGGGCTCCGCTCCCTTTGAGCTTCCCCATGTTGGTTTCAACCTTCTAAGTGCTAGAGGTCAACACTAACATGTGGAACTCCAAGAAGAGTAAAGAGATGTTTAGAAGTTCTAATGGGTAGAGTTCCATTACTAGTCCTCTATGAGAGTCAACAGGAAAGTTCTATGACTAGATCATTAGCTTCTAGGGAAGAAAGATTGGACCTCAACAAAAATGAAGTAAACATTTTATTGCCAATTTTATTTTCATGAATTTTTTATTTTTATTTGATTTTTTAGAATTAATTTAATTTTTAGGTCGTTGTTATCCTAAAAATCTTCCAAAGATGTTCAGAATAAAATTCCAAACAACCTAAAAATTTCTAAAGTTATTCTAAGTTCATTTTGAATTTTCTATGAATTATAAAATTTTTTAATCGAAAGTTATTAAAAATTAATAAATTGAAATGAATTTTATATATCAAAATTTCTTTTAGTTAAATTGACTTATGATTAGAAACCTCATTCAGTTTTGACTTTTCTAGAGAAAGTTATTAATTTTTTCAACAATGAGGGTATACCTGTAAATACCTCAATTTGACCCAAACCACTTCCATTCAAGTCGTAAGTAATTTTAGATGTTTTCATTTTAATTTATAAGTCATTTGGTTGAATTGGTTGAGTTTTCTCATTATTATATATATATTTTTTTTTATTTAATGAGTTGAAGGGTATGAGGGGTATTTTTGCAATTTTGGGGAATCGTACAAATCCGCCACAAAACTTCCCTTAAACTCAGAAATTCTTCAAATGGCTTACTCTTTGAAATTTAATTAATATTTTCAATTCACGGTTTAGTAATTTAATGTTTCTGAAAGCTTATTTTGAAGATTCTCAAGTAAAGAGGGTATAATTGTAATTTTTAAGAAAGTTATAAATATACACTAAATTACTTTGAAATTAACAATATATGCTTTATTACTATTGAATAAATGAATCAACAACTTTTCAGGATCATATTATTCAAAATTTAATGTCAATTTTTTCAATTTTAAGATTTAAAGGTAAAGAGGGGCATTTATGTAATTTAGGGAAAATTACATATTTACCTGCATTTACCATTTTTAATTAAACTTCTTAATGAATTTTTCCACTTATTGTTCACCAAATTTCATAACCATCCAAACTTTTCCCTTAGGTCAATTTTACTGCAATTTAGTTATTAATGAATTTCAAAATATATTCAATCAGATTTTCTAATTTTGCATTTCTTATATGTCCAATTAAACCCTAAAGTGTATTTTGGAAAGTTTACAATTTTTAATAGATTTCACACTATTTCACATATAAATTGATTTACAGTTTCAAAAAATTGACCAATCAGTTATCAATATAATTTCAAATGAAGATTTCATTATGTAACACAGTTTAGAACATCAATTTAATAACAAATTGATCAAAAATATGATTATGCCACAATATTTTAAGCGTCTTACTGATCTCATCACACATTTTCATTAACCAATCATCACTTTTAATCCACTTTTGGGAACAAAAATGGTTGAATATGCAAATAAATCTAAACCATATGATGTTAATGTCGAATTGAATGAGGTAATCAATCACAATATTTTTAAAATGTCAAGGTGTTTTTGTAATTATCCCATTTTGTCATTCAATAAATGCCAAATCACAAGAAAGTTCAAATTACCCAATCAAGTAAAAGTTTTCTAATCTCAAGCAAATTATAGGAATATACTGATATCGAAAGATTCAAGTAGTTCAAGATTCATGAAAATTTGATTTATCTTTTACTTTTCCTGATTTATAGATGTTCTTGATGTTTTAAATTCATTTAAAATTTATTTGATGACATTTCAATTTTTTTATTTATTTTTAATTTATTCTTTTAATTTTATTGAATCATATTACTATATTTCATATTTTTCTCTTTTTTATTTGATTTATTTTGATTTCTCAAGTTCTATGAATATTATTTGTATTTATAAAATCATATAAATCCTAATTGTTATTTAACGGTGCATCCTTTGTGGTGTGTCTAGTAAATTGCTCAGCATTGCCACATCCTCTGCCCTTTTCATGGGGTGAGCTCCTATTCCTTGTCCAATGTTTGAGCCAACATATGCATCATATCCTTGATTATAATTTATTGCTACCCCCCAAATACTACCACACCACGGGGAAACGAACTGTGTTTTCCATTTTTTTTATAAAAGAAATGGACAACAAGAGATGATGAACAAATGACCTTTCACACTAAAACCTCTGGTTCTCACTTGATTCTTAAAGGCTTACAAAATTTTAAGTCATATAGCTTCATTTCACTAAGCTTTATCGATTTATCATCTAAGATCAAATGGTGTGGAGGTTTACTTTACAAACCTACCCCACCAGTACATGATTTAGGATTTTAGCTACATACCTTAACTGAGCCAATTTCTTTTAGATCCAATCCTTCAAAAACTTTTGCAATGATCAAATCCATGATCTAGTAGCTTCAATTGCAAGCTCCAAGCTTACTATAAAGGAAAGCGATCACACATGTATGCTCCTTGGTCGATTACTAATTTACTGGACTTGAAGTTTCGGGAAAATAATCTTGGATGTGGTTTTAGGCTCAAGAAACATGATTTAATGGTTGAATTGGAGAAATGTGTGAAGAATAGTAAGTTTCAATGGGTCATATTTTAGAGTTGGGGATTTCTTTGGTTGGAATGGTTTTTGATTAATGGAAATAATGGAGGGGAGTTTCTGGAGTCATAAGTAGGATTAACGGAGGGCTTTTGCCAATGGGTAGGATTGCATTGATGAAACTTGAAAATTGAAGGTTAGTTATAGGGGATCCATGGAACTTGAGGCTTAGCTCCAATGATTGTTTTGGTGCTCACGTGTCATTGGTTAAACATGGATAGCTAATAAGGGGTTGTCATGTGGAAAAAATGTGGACTTCCATTGGGTGGGTGGCTAGTGTGTTGTGGAATTAGATTAGCTTTCCAAGAAAGCTAAGGATTTTGTCTAGCCTTCAGTTCAAGCCTTTTAGGCTGTTAAGCAGGTTGGGATTTCAAATGGGGAGGTTTAAACTTTAGCCAATGAGCAGTTTTTATGTGGGAGGAAATTGGATCAATGATTGGTCCTTCCTTGGATGAAACTTCTAGATAGCTCACAGAGCTTGAAAAGAAATTAAATTTGTCTCCAAATAAGGCTTGGAAGAAAACTTAAAGAGGACTGAAAATTTAAGCAAAGAGGTGAGCTTGGAATGAAGCCAATGTTTTGAAAATTATGGCTTGGGAGTATCTTTACAAGTGGCTCCAAGTTAGCTTCATAAAAAGATGAGTGGGTAATTGAATTTCAAAGCTAATAAATGTTCAAATTTGGGTTTAGGGCGGTGTCCAGTATGAGACTTCAAAAAGTTGGGTTGAGGTTTAGAAATGTCCACCAAGTGGATGGGTGTGAGTGGGTTGAATTTTTGGTCTTTTTAATTTATTTTGAAAATTGTAATGTTTTTAAAATTATTAAAATACGAGTAGAATTTAAAATGCTTTTTTGAATGATTTATGCATATATATATATATATATATTCAAAATTTACTTTGAATTGAAATGAATTTTAAATTAAAAAGGAGAGTGGAGATTTTTTAAAAATTAGAATTTTATAATAATATTCAATTTATATATTTATTTATTAAACATATTATTTAATTTGATTATTGAATTATTTTTAGATTTTTATTGGCTAATTTGATTTTAAGAAATATATATTTTTATTTTCTTTGTTTTCAAATTTTCCTGATTCAATTTTAGATTTTATTTTATTGTAAAATATTTTGGTTCTTTTTAATTTATTGATTTATTAATATAAATTAATATTTTTAATTTTGAAAATTCTGTTTATAAAGTTTGAAAATTCCATTTAAGCTAATTTTAGTCCATTTGATTTATTAATTTTTAAATGAATTTTATTTCATTTTATTAAAAAAATTTGGAATTATGATTATTTCTTCATTTCATTTATTTTATTAAAGGATAAGCCTCCTCTTTATCCTAAAGTGAACTTCATATCAAATGAGGCCTCCATAATCTAAAAAAGAAGTTATCCAAATGTGATGAAAGTGAGTGAAGTGCTCTTAGAGAACTACTAAAAAAGGAGACCTAAGTCTCTAAGGTCAAGGGGTTGTGTTGACCTCACTTTTTGTGAAGATCCTAACATGACACTTATAGACCAAACATAGCTTGAGAAATTCTATGACTCAAGATCCTCAAACATTTTCAAAGGACTTGAAAATGATCATTATGATCATTAAGGCAAAAGATCTACCAACATTAACCTCCTTGGACATGTTTAGGGTCACTACGACCCTAAAAATTAAATTAATTCTCAAAATACCCTTTTTGGATCTCAACAATGACAACATTTTGAAATGATCAGATCAGTGGTGACAAACCCTAATCTGGTCAAATCTTGACCTAATGGTCATTACATTGACCATAAAGTCAACATTGACATTCAGTTGATCTAATCAATCAACTTTAACCCAGATGGTTAATTATGGACAAACTGCTCAACTTTGGTCAGCTTGGACCAATGGATCAGTCTAAACCCTAAATTTGTCAAATTGGATCATTTGATCATTTCAAAACACCAAAATGGTCAAACTTGACCATTTTGTCAACTATTGACACCATTGACCAACTATTGGTTAAAATGACTAAATTGAACCACATGGTCAGCAAATTGACCATTTGATCATTCATAGGCCCAAATGACCACCATATGGTCAAGACAGCACCATATGGTCAATTTGACCATTCTGGTCAACTTTTTGTCAACCTTGGTCAACCCAAGTCATATCACCAACCCAAGACCACATGACAAACCCAACCATGACAAGGTGAGGTAAGTCACATTGGTCGACCTTGAACTAGAATTGGTCAACTCTGGTCAACTTTGGTCAACATTGGTCAACTTTGGTCGAAATATTGAATTTTGAACCAAATTGGTAAGATTGGTTAAATGGCCAACACCCAAAATCATTTTGACCAATTTATGGGTTAATATTATAATTTCCTACATTTTTAATTAATTATATAATTAATTAAAATGGAATTAAAAGCAAATAACCCTAAAATAAATTTAAACCCATGACGACATATATGACATCAAAAACCCATAATTGCTTTTAAAATTAAATCTAATTAATGGGGAGTCACCAATGGGTCACCCATGACCCATTTGACTCATCATGACATAATTAATACCTTGACTAATCCATAAACCATGACTTTTGACCAAGGTTAAACACCTTCATGAAAGGCTGAAGGAGGTGCCATTCTTTCATAAAAAGCTTAAGGATGATATGGTTGAGTCATCATACACCTTCCTCATCATCTAATTGGAAAGAAATCTTATCCAAATTATCCTCCCCTCATGATTAATCTCATTAATGCATCTTCATGGAAGTGAGGAGAAGAAGAGCATATGTGGCACTCCATTACAAATCCATTACATGACTTGTAAATTACATGACTTGTAAAATTTATTTATATAGGGGAGTTTAATTCAGCAAGCCTTAACCAATCTTATCTACCTCATAAATGGACCAATGGAGGCAAGCCAAGATTTGAATCAAAATTTCACCATAGGTGAACCAAACAAGGGTTAAACTTGGAAAGTTCAAGAATGCTTATCTTCCAGCCGAAATTTGATACTTAAGACATCATTGACATGGTTAGCAACTCCCCCAAGTGAACCCAAGCTAGCATAGGCTCACCCATGGCACTCCCATGGCTATAAATAGAGCCTAACCGAAGAGTACCCAAAGGGGGGAGAACCACTTACATTGCCCAAACCCTGACAAACCCAAGACAAAAAGTGTTGTCCATGACCTAAGGATTTGATCCCACATAGATTGAGCTCCTGAAATCTATCCACCTTTCCCAATTTCTCACCCCAAAACAAGACCATTTTTGAGTTTGAAAACCCCATAAAATTTCAAATTAACACTTCAAAATCCATCCCTGACCTCAGAAAAGAAGATTCCAATTGAAATTGGCCATTTCGATAGCCTTTAACCTATGGTTCAGTGAAACCAAGATCACCTTTTTATTGAACTCCTATGCAGAGTTGATTTCAACTCAAATTGAAGCAAGGGCAAGCTTGCTGACCTCTAGACGAAGCTCCAGAACCAATCATATTGAAGTTTCATAGAATGTGGCCAAATTAAGGACTAAAACCTTATTTTCGGCTCGGTTTTCACTCTTTGTGAAGAAAACTTTCTCAAAATCCTAACATCACCGTATGGATGGGTTCAGCCTCTTACGATGAAGCTTTAAGAACAAATCTCACTTGGTTTCAAGGAGAATCAAGAGAGATGTTGTCCCTAAACGACAGACGATTCGCGGGAAAGAGACAGATGAAGAAGATGCATGGATGTCGTCATTTCTATGTATTAGAAATGGATGGCCATGATTCATTCAGACCGCAGTTTCATCCATACGAAATGGATGAAACCGTGGGCCACATATGCGCTTGCATGTACCTCCTCCTCAAATAGGAGCCTGCCACGTGAACGTTCGATAGATCCTAGGATCTAGTCAGCTGCCACGTGGAATTTCCTTTAAGCAGGGAATTCAAAAATACAGAAAATGTCCAAAATTTCAAAAATTCATAATTTTTTATAGAAAAGTCATAAAAATTAAATAAAAATACCCTTGAACTCAAGACAATGAGTAGAATATTTTGGACATAAAATCAGAATTTAATTAATTATATTTATTTTTTAATTAATTAATTACTTCCTCGAGTAATTTATTTATTAAAAATTATTTATAATTTTAAAAATTCTGAAAAATTATAAGGAATTATCTTTAAATCCTCAGGAATCTTCCATAATTTTCCCATGGCCAGAAATAATCCCTATGAGTCAATTTCTCAATTTCTATCATATTTTTGTAATTATCTTTAAAATAATTATAAAAATTAAGGAAATTGGAAATTAAAATCAGAAATGGTTAGAAAATTTAGAGTGAAATTTTAAAAACTCTAAATTGACAAATTTTTAACCATTTACTAATTTAGAAATGACATTTCATCTCTAGGTCAAAATTGTAAAACTAAAAATTACATATTTAACCTTTAATTTCTTTAGGCTTGGACACTAGCCTTTAGTGACATATAGGGTTGACCAAACCCTGATCTTTAGACTTAAATGACATAGGGTCTAACCATCTCCTTCAAGACCATTGAGTCTAACCCCTTAGACTCATGAAAAAACATTCAACCTAGACTTAAATTGACACTATGATTTCATCTAGGTGAACCCAAAATCCTAATTAGGTTTAAACCATCTTTAAATCTAATTAAACATTAATTAAAACTTAACTACATTTGGTTTAACTTAACAATCCCTAATTGGGTCTAAACCATATTTAGACCTAATTAACCCTACTTAAGCCTTAACTGCATTAGGTTTAACTTAATAAACCTTAATTGGGTGTAAACCACATTTAGATCTAATTAAACTCTGTTAAACCTTAATTATATTAGGTTTAATACAATAAACCTCAATTAGGTCTAACCCTAATTAGGCCTGATTAATTACATTAAGCTTTACTTACATTAGGCTTAATCAAACTTAAACCTCAATTAGGTTTAACCCTAATTAGGCATAATTAATTATATTAAGCCTTACACTAGGTTTAATCAAATTTAAACCTCAATTAGGTTTAACCCTAATTAGACCCAATTAATTAAATTAAGCCTTATTTACATTAGGCTTAATCAAACTTAATCCTAAGTTTGGTCTAACCCCAATTAGAGCATAATCAAACTTAAACCTCAATTAGGTCTAACCCTAATTAGGCTTAAATAATTACATTAAGACTTAATTACAATAGGCTTAATCAAACTTAAATCTCAATTAGGCCTAACCCTAATTAGACCTAATTAATTACATTAAGCCTTACTTACATTAGGTTTAATCAACTTAAACCTCAATTAGATCTAACTTTAATTAGATCTAATTAACCTAATTAAGCCTTACTTACATTAAGCTTAATCAAATTAAACCTTAATTAGGTCTTAGCCTTACTTACATTAGTCTTAATCAAATTAAACCTTAATTAGGTCTTATCCTAATTAGATCTAATTAACTACATTAAGCCTTACTTAAATTAGGCTTAATTAACCTCAAACCCTGATTAGGTATAACCCCTAGTTAGACCTAATTAATCAATTAAACCTTATCTAAGTTAGGTTTAATTAACCCTTAAACCCTAATTAGACTTAGCCCTAATTAAGTCTAATTAATCAATTAAGCCTTACTTACGTTAGACTTAAACAACCATTAAACCATAGTTAAGTCTAACCCTAATTAGACTTAATTAATCCACAAGCCTTAACTACATTAAGCTTAAGCAGTCTCTTAACCTTAATTAGACTTAAACCCAATTAGGTCTAATCCAACCTTAGGTTCAACCCAAATTGAACCCAAGTTAACCTAAACCTTAGGTTCAACCCACATTGAACCTCAATCAAAATCTAAGACTTAGGTTCAACATATACTAAACCTAAATCAAACCTTTAACTTAGGTTTAACTCAAATTGAACCTTAGTCAACATCAACTTTTGATTCAACCCAAATTGAACCTAACTCAACTTCAAACTTAGGTTCAACCCAACTTGAACCCACAACAACCCAACTTGAACCCAAGTTAACCAAACCTTAGGTTTAACCCATATTGAACCTAAATCTAAACCTTAGGTTCAATCCACATTGAACATAAAATCAAACCTTCCACATTGAACTTAAAATCAAACCTTCTCATCAACACTCATTCTTCTAATAAATAACCTTAATCAAAATTCAAACAACTATTTAAATATAAGAAACTTTAGTCTAATTTAACTTAATAAAATTTAATTAACTTTAACTTTAATCAACTCCACATTATCTTTATAAAATTTAACAAGTTTAAATAAATTTTAACAAACTTTAACAAACCTAAAAAAAATTAATAATTTTTTATCAAACTTTAATAAGCTCAAATGAAATTTAAAAATCTTAAACCAAGTTAAATAAACTTTAATAAACTTTAACAAATTATAACAAGCTTTAATGAACTCTAATAAACTTTAATAATATTAAATAAGTTTTAATGAAATTTAACAAACTCAACCAACTCTTAACAAAACTTAATGAACTTAAATGAATTCTAATAAATTTTAATAAAATCTAACAAGAATTAATTAAACTTAAAAAAATTTAACAAACTTAAATTTAAAAACTTTAAAACGTTTTAATCAAACTTAAGAAACATCAAGAAACCTTAAATATTTAAGTAAGCTCAAACAATTGTCAATAATGAACTTAAAAACCATTAAATAAATATTATTAATTTTCAAATAAACTATAATAATCTTAAAATACACTTCAAAATAAAACCAAACAAACCTAATAATTTTAACCATCACTAAATGTAAAAATTAATTTCAAAAAACATAAATAGATTATTTCAAGCAAACATAGCATGAATACATTTAATCATAATCCTAACAAACAAGTTATAAAATAAATGTAAATCATTCAAAATAAATAACACAAACTTTAAATGAAATTAAATTAACCAACTCAGTATCGACCCAAGTGAATTAACTCTAATTAAGCCTGTATAAGTCTTCTATTTCAACTCAAATCATTTCAAAATTTCCAAATCTATAAATCTAAGTATCTGATATCAATCACCTCATAGACACTAATGAATGATCATGTATGATACAAGCCAAAAATTTAATCAAGTATATTCTTAGAAGCCATTGGTCGACACTAAAAAGTTGAGGAAGAAATTGTCGGTCATTGGAATCGAAATCTCGTTGCCCGCTTCTTAAAGACATCTAATTTACATATTTATGTATATTTAGGAAAATATGAAATCAAACTGATCCCCACATCTTTCATAGTATAAATTAAATAGCACTACACCTCAAGCCACATATTTATCTCGAAAGATAAACACAAGACTTAAGGTGAGGCTCGATCAAATAAACTAAGAAACATGTGCCATCCATTTGGTCTGCGAAAACTATTTTTTTATTTGTAAGCCGACAAGTTCCTCTATTTAATATGAAAAATTAAATTTGGTTTATATTAAGTTTGGTTCAGAAAAGCTTCCTATAAGGGCATGCCCCTATAGTTAATTACATTTTAGATAACCAAAGTCACCTAAGAAAACTCTCGATAAAAATCAGAGGATATTATCATCAAAGAGGTTAAAGGAATATGTAATTTTCAAAGAGATCGGACAAAGAGGTGTGAAATAGGAATGACTCAAATTTGGAACATTTATTATGGAATCTAAAGGAAGAAGAACTAAGGGATGTCATAGATCCTGAGGAGAACCTCGATGACTTCCCAAGCTATCCTATGGTCTGACTTTAGTTTAGAGGAAATTTAAGTATTTCATCCTGCCAATTTTATTAGTTAGGGCTTACATTTGTTTGAAATAATCACACAAATAGCCTGAAAGATGTAAGGATTTAGGTCGTGACAAATGACAACCTCGGAGTCCTAAGCTCAGAATCCTAAAATGAGTTAGACTCATATTGTATAGTAGAGTTATACAAAAGCCTAAAGATAAGTTGAAAATTTTTGTCGCACCAGGCGGACAACCTCAAAATTTTATGGCTTGTTGTTTAATTCTAAAGAAAGAATGGTTTAGCTGATGTAGACATGTTTTGCTGTTGAACATGGTCGTGTTGCCCACAATGTTAGCTCCAAGCTCCTCGTCGTGGCGAGTTTAAGTTTTCTAATATGTCAAGTCTTGATGTCAAAAATGTCCCTAGGGTCATGATTTTTTAAATATTATGTGGCATATTAAAGTTGATTAGAGCGACACCATTTAGGTTCTTATGGTTCCCTTGTTCCGGTACCACTATTTTCTTTCAGATTCACTTATTCCAAATGAATTTACTAAACTCAACTTAATGAGTCCATACTTTCATTTAGACCATGGAAAATCTCATTAGCAACTGTAGGTTACCTCCTCTTAGGGATTCCTGATCATCCGATAGAGACATCTTAATTTAGTTGCAGTGTGTTTTTTATGATGTTTGTGATTAAATTTTGAGTTATTTTATATTTTGAATGTTGTGGCGGTGAATTTAATATTTTTTTATTTTTAAAATTTTAATTTTGGTTTTGTGGCTATCCTAACAGTTTTGGTTTTTATGTAGGGTGCATTGATGTTTAACATGCAAGTTTGAAGCAAGAAGTACAAAAAGGTAAACACAATAATTTAAAAGGCGTACCTGTCGATTCTTCTCATTCCTCCACCTGAAAGGTTAGTACTTACAAGATATGTATATAATTTTGCAAAAAAATTAAATTGCAAGAGTAGATGAAGGTATAGCTATCCATCCTCAAAGTATGATTCTATTGAGCCTCCAAAGTTCTTTAGTGGATGATTCTAAAAAAAATATGGTAAGTTCAACTTGTCCTTAAAAATGTCCAAAATATTTCAAAATGCTCGGGGTATGACCTTGAATTACTTTGAAGACCTCTTAAATTATTTTGAGTTCATTTTTGAACTTATCATATTATTTCATTAATCATCCGAGTTTGGAGTGTGGCTACCTTGTTGCCTTATAAAACTTGACAATTCAATTATCCCAAGGATAAGATACTCAGTCAATTTGACATTTTACTTATAGGTTATATGGATGAATGCCCCTAAATCAAGATTAAGTCATTAAGGATTTGGTGCCCATCACAAATGGGCTTGGAGTTTTTAAAGATGTTAATTACCAATCATGTTATCTTCTAAATTCGATCAATTAATCAATTGATCGATCAATTGAGTTTAGGTATCAAACCTAGGTCACTACCAAGCCCTTAGCAATCATAACAGGAAAATTGATGGTGGTCAAAATTTTGGTTTTAATGCAATTTCTTCTTATTAAAAGATCATATCATCATCAATTTTAGGCTTACAATAAGTAAATTATGATCTCCCTAGCTTAAGCCCATCACTTAAGAATCATCTTATCTTAGTTGACTTCCAAGTCATAAAGATAAGTCATGAAGATTAGAGAAATTATGATTTTGTTGATAATGTGAAAAGGTGGTAAGTGAGTTTCTACCTTTTAATCTCATTGTATTTCAATCATCCAAACACATTTATTAAGATCAAAATTCATTTATTAAGATCAATTAAGATCAAAATTACCCATTTTCCCTTTGATTAATCCTAAATTTTGATTAAGGCACCAAAAGCTAAAATTACCACTTTGCCCTTGGGGCTTTCATTTCAAAATTCATTAAACACCAACAAAATAACTTTGGGAATTAAAAGTACCCTATCCATGAAGCAACTAAAGCATTATAGAAGAAAATGTGGTTTTCAAATTTTAATTTAACAGAAATAATTATTTAAATCCAAAAAATTATATATATATATATATATATATATCAATTGATTTAGTTGATTATCCAAATTATAGCTTTTTATTCATGAGAAAATCCTTAGAGGTCTCCCTAGGTTGGAGAAATAGTTATACAAAATCCCATGATTTTTTGAATTAAATTTTTTTTATTATTTAATTATTAACAAATTTCAAAGATTTAATTAAATGGAAAATAATTTTTTAATTACAAAAATTATTTTTTAATATTTTTAGACTTCTCTGAGTTCAAAAAACTCAGATTATCAAATTTTGTATTTTTTGTGATTTTTAATTTATTTAGTATAATTATTTCAATGTGAAAAATAAGGAAAATTCCTTTTTAAGGTTTTAAAGTTTATTTTTAAATTAGAAAAATTAAGAAAAAGATTCTAATGAGCTCTAACTGATCATGGAACAATTAGACACATTTTGAAATATATTTGTATTTTTTGGATTTTTGATTATTTTTTAATTATTCTAAATTTAAAATAAAGCACAAAAATCAAGTATTTTCTCAAAAATTGTTTTTATTTTTCTAAGTGCCACTGATCATAAGGAACTCAGAAAACTAATTTTCATAATTTCCAAGTGTATTTAATTTATTATAATTATTTTTGTACGTTTCTTAGAAAATCAACTTTAATGCTCAAACTTAGCCAAATAATTTTTAGATTTTTACAGTGGATAAACATAATTTTTATACACAATGTTGGACTGATTTTGTCAATTTTTAATTAATATTTGATTTACATAAATTAAAATAAAATAGATGCATTGAGTTAATAATATGAATGCATAAAGTGATTCAAACCATCATATAATTTTTTTTAAGCTTCTCTAACCATAGGAAACCTACTAAAATTATTTCCAAAATTTTTTAAATGATATTTTAATTTATATAATTAAAATAAGCCAAAAAAACCATCCTAGCTTGAAAATAAGGGTTAGAAGCACAGAGATGATCTCTGACCTTAGAAAAATCAGAGAACATCCCCTCTATCATAGGGAATAAACCCTAAAAATTTCAAGCTATGGTGAATAATGTTAGATCATAATGAATTAAAAGACTCCAGAGAGTTTTTAATTCATAAAAAATCAGGAAGTAAGAAAATAATTTTTATTTTTAGTCCACATTATTCTCCCCTGTTCACTAAGTAAGAGGGTGTTTTTCTTTTATTTTTATGATTTTCTTACACATAGTTATGATTTTTTAAAGATCGGTCATTAATTTAATTCAGAAAAAGCCTAATTTCCTACTTAACCCAGTCAGCGCTCACATAGTTATGATTTTTTAAAGATCAGTCATTAATTTAATTCAAAAAAAGCCTAATTTCCTACTTAACCCAGTCAGCGCTAGCACAACCTTGTCTGCACCGAGCTTTACATACGGCACTCCGCTATTTAACGTCCCCAAACACATAAGCTGCCACGCGGCCCACTGTTCATGTACCAAGAGTTAGCTCGGCTCGATCTCCTCCGTCCATTGAATAAGTGCATGATCAGAGGCTCTCAGCCATCGTCCCTAAGTGACCTAACCCGTAAGCTGTTCACACTAAAACCAATCCCTAATTCTCGCTCGCACTCAACCAAATCACATGAGGTTTGTTTCTACACCTTCATCTACTCAAGATCAACACATCCATATGGTTACAATGTTATGAAACTAAAAATCACTTCACAAAATTTAGTCATTACACATGGAGAATCAAAAGAAGCTCGTGCTAGAGTTAGAGCTCAATACCTTTGTCTGAGAGTGGATGCCTCAATTAGATGGTTGTGGTAGCTTTGATTGAGTCCAACAAACCTCTGGATGAAGTCTTAGGCCCTGATGAATTGTCTAGGTATGATTTTGATCAAGCTCAATTTCAGGAGTTGGTCTAGAGCTAAGTTAGAGGCTGTTCGAGTGGGGACTTTTGTGGGGGATCAACTCCTTTCACTGTGGAGATGGTGTGTGCACAATTAATTTGAGTTTGGTTCACTGTAGAGTTGTGGAGAAGAATTTCTTGGTTTCGGCCTTAGTTTGAGCTCAAAATGGAACTCTCATAGATAGAACCAGAGGGGAAAGATGGTTGGCTTGAGTTTAGGAATGTTTGGAGAGTCTCTAGTGAGATTTTGATAGAGTTTATCCTAGGACTTTGGTTAGATACTCTTTGGGCATGGAGGGTGCTGATTAAATAGAAAGACTTAGGCTGGCCACCAGGGTTAATTGGTTTGTGCAAATTGATGCTTAGGTGGAGGGATGAAGAGCTCTAGTGACCAATCAGACTTGGCCAGCTCAAGTGAATTTAATTTTGAGTTTTAGCCAATGGGGGCTCATTTGCGTGGCTATTTCTAGTGGATAAGGAGGTGGATGGCCAGGGTTTAGTCACTTCTTGGCTCAGCGAGGTCAGAGGAGACTTAGTTATGATTTACACTCAATGGCAAGTGATGATGACAAAGTATTTTAAAATAAGGCCCAATTATGGTTAAGATCCCTTAAATCAATGGATCATTGGTCCATAGGTCACGTAGGTGGTTTAGGTGGGTTTAGGCTAGTCAATAGAATCCAAATTGTCTGTGATGACCTTAATTTGGTGACTTGGTCCAAATTGTCTGTGATGACCTTAATTTGGTGACTTTGGCATGACTAAGTCAATTTTGGTGAAGGGGTTCCATTAGGGTCAAAATGTCTAGAAGTTGGGTTTGGGTTAAGCTAGCCAAGACATTAAGCCCAATTGATTGATCAATTTGGTGTAGATGCTTGTCATGAAGAGATTGTAAAAGATTTGAAGTGATTTTGAGTTGATTTGGAGGTTCAATTTGAAGGATTTTGACATTTGGTCAATTTTGAGCGTGTTGGGTTAGACTTGGGCTTAGGTTGGGCTAGAGTTGGGTTAAGTCCAAATTGATGGTTGAAAATGGTCTAGGAAAGTATCATGAAGAGTTATCAACATCAATTGGGTGTCAATGTTGGGGCTAGGTCATTCAATTTGGTGTAATTTGGGCACATGACCAAATTGGGGCAAATTTTGGGATTTTAGTCCAAATTGATTTTAGGTAAAATTGAGGCTTAACCAAGGCCAATTGAATGCTTAATTTGGTGTGTGGTAATGTTTCAAAGAGTTTATATTGCACAAATGGGGCGATTGGAAAGATTTAGCGTTCAATTGAATGAGATTTTGATTTTAGGCCAAAAAAGGGCTTTTTGATTTAGGTTGAAATTTGATTCAAATGTGGGTCAATTGGACTTGGATTGGGTTTAAATTGAGTTTGGTAATGATAAATTTGAGTTTAGAATTGAAATTGAGGCAAATTGGGGTCAAATTGATGGACATTTGGGGTGAATTTGGGGAATTGGGCCTTTAAGGGCAATTTCGGGCTTTTGATCAAAATAAGCCAAATTGATCAAATTGGGCTCAATTGGGTGTTTCAAATTGATTTTGGGGATATTTAAAGTGATTTGACACTTGAGATGATTTTGGAGGTTTTGGGAAAGTTTGGGGTACCAAGGGCATTTTTGTAGTTTTGTCAAAATTTGGGGTATTTTGGTAATTTTGGGTGGTTTTGGGCAATTTGAGTTTTGAAATGGTTTGAAATGATTTTTGAACAAATTTGGGTATTTTGGGTGAAATTGGGATTTTTGGCCAAATTTAGGGTTTTGGTGTGTTTAGGTAATTTGTTTTGTTTTATTGTTGATGGTATGAGGGGGTGGCAAAGGACCAAGTTGGATATTTTGGTAAAATTAGGGTGCCAACCACTCTATGTGAGCCATGGAACAATGAAATTCCCATTTGGGTGCTCTATGTACTAGTCCTAGCTAAATCTCAGCCTAGGGCTAGTGGGTCTAGGGGACCATCTACATGAGTCTCCCAAAGGATCAATGGATCAAAGTCAACAAAGTTTGGGTTTAAAGTTATGAGTGAAAGTGAGTGAAAGTGAGTGTAAGTGAATGAACCAGCTCTAGAGAAACACCCAGGGTCAACCTTAAGGCCAAGTAGTCCTATGGGGATGCCCCTTCAGCTCCTCCATATTGACCCCACCTTCTAAGTGCTAGACGTTAGGACCAATATGTAGAACTTCAAGTTGAGCAAAGAAGAGATTAGTTTCTAATGGTGAGGGTTCCTTTTTTATTTCTCTAGGAGTATTCAACAAGAAAGTCCTATGGCTAGACCCTATGAAACTAATGAGGAAACTAGTCCTCAAGTTAAAGTGAGGTCAACAAATAGACCCCAATAGGTGTGGTATGCTGATACACCTATAATATATAGTGTTTTTAGACACATTTTTATACCTATTTTTGAGATATTGCGCTTTAATGGAAGAAATTTTTTTTTCTTTCAGGTACAAGTAAAAAGGTGAAAAATGCTTAAAAGAGTGAAAAATGATCAAATTTGGAGCAAATAGGTGAAAATTGTGCTAAAGTGTTTTGGCGCCTAAGCCCCAGATCTGACGCTTAAGTGCCGGTTAAATAGAGAATGTCGTGCCTAAGTGCTAGAGGCTCGGCGCTTAAGCGCCTGCCGTGCCTAAGTGCTAGAGGCTCGGCGCTTAAGCGCCAGAGGCAGTTATTTGATGAGTAAATTTGGTTTTGCAAATTTTGAAGAGGTATTTGAGGCACCTTTTGGCATAAATAGGTGGTTACAACCACCAAGGATGAAAATACTTATGAAAGGAGGCATCTCTCGGGGAAATACATTGAATCAAGACATATTTTGAAGATATACCAAGACACTTATTGGAAAATTATAAAATAATGAAGATTGAAACTTTGAAAGTTTGTGTGTGCTTGAAAAGAGAAGGTTTTGAAAGTTTTTAAAGAAATTGGGGAGTTAGTTTGGAGAGATTTTCAGGCACTACACCAAACATTTACTTTATCCTTTTGTTTTAGTTTTATATTGAGAGTGTTGTAAAAGAGAAGAGATTCAAAGGAACTTCAAGAGTTTGGTGGAAGATTTGAGATAAGTTTTATCTTTTGTTCTAGACTACTTTTGGTTTTAATTGAGACTTATTGTTGGTTTGACAATGATTTTTACTTTTAAACTAAAGTGTGGCTTTATTTTCTCTATGGATTCTCAGTAGTTTTCTTTATCTTTCTTCTTAAAATGATATGTAATTAAATGTTGAATGAAAGTTGTGGAAAGTATTATTCTTTAATGTTTGAAGAAGTTGTGATAATTTAAATCCATGTACTTCATTTACTTTTTGATTTGGCGAATCCAGATGTTAAAATTTGTTATGATAACATGTAAGAATCAGGCTGGTATTGTCTCAGTATACAATTGGAAAGAATCACATGAGGTTGTATGAATAAGAATGTAGTTCATATGATTGAGTACAAATAAAACAAATAAATACAAATAAATAGGAAAATAATCTTTGAAAGGTGTAGAGTTAGAGGACTTTAAAGTGACAAGTTAAAATCTCTAACTTCATTTATTGTTTTAGGTTCTAATACGAGATGTTAGCCCACAGGTGGAGGGAATCGAGGGAACTCTAGAGTGAGAGCTGGTATCTTCCCTGCCTAGCTGGTCTTCAGAACTATTCAAACTTTAAATTAGCCAATGTTGTTTATAGCATCTCTAATAAGGGTAAAGAATATTATTGCTCCTATTTGACACAACACAATATGCATACATCCACAATAGAATTTCTATACTTATGATAGAGAGAAATATATTTTTATATTTAGTGCTTTTCTTCTACAAAAACTCAAGTTATCTTTTTAAGTTGTTACTGTTTTATCAAAATATCAAAAATACCAAAAATATTTAAACTTTCATTACTGTAAAAACATCTATAGTTTAAATTTATCTTTTTAAAAATAGAAAGTTTTCAAATATGCATATTACATCATTTCCCTGTGGGTTCGATATTCAGTTCTTAATCAGAAAATTCCTATATTACTTGATAACAATATGTATACTTGCGTAATATCCCAATATATATAAATTAAAAAGTTAAATTCTTATTTTTCTTCAGTTTTTAGTTTTGTTGCAAAATAAGGCAATATAAGTGAAAAAAAAGCGGGTATTTTTCTTTTATTTTGATAATTTTTCTAGAGAAAGATATGGATTTTTGAAATCGGGATAAAGTTTTTGGCGCCGTTGCCTGGGAATTGAAGTGAAAATTATAAAGAATATTTTGATTTTAAAGCAAATTTCTATTTTTAGAAAGTCTTATTTAAACTTTAAAATTTATTGTATCTTATTTTTGTGTGAGTTTAGTTTTATTTTATTTTATGTTAGTGTATGCGTAGTTCAAGTTCTGAAGGACTAGTGCCTTACAATTCTGAATTAGAGAGAACTGTTAAAAAAATCAGAAAAATAAAAAAAAATAAAAATCTTGAAAAATAAAAAAAATTACAGCAATGCTAAACCAAAATGATCAAAATGCTGGAATTCATCAAGAGCTTAGACCTTTAAGAGATTATGCCAACCTTACTGTAGATGAACCTCATTGTAGTCTCATTGTAGTATTCAAAAACGCTAATTCATTTTAGCTTAAACCTGCTATCATCCTAATGGTATCAAATAATCAGTTTGGGGGAACACCAAATGAAGATCCAAATTTACATCTTGCCAATTTTCTAGAATTATGCGTTACATTTAAATATGATGGTGTATTAGATGATGTCATAAGACTTAGGTTATTTCCTTTCTCACTGAGGGATAAAGCTAAGATGTAGTTAAATTTGTTAGCACCTGGATCTATCGGAACTTTGGGTGATTTAGCACAAAAATTCCTTGCTAAATATTTTTCACTATAAAAAACTGTGAAGCGTAGAAATGATATTACATCTTTTAATCAGTTTGAAGGGGAATCTATTTATGAAGCATGGGAACAATTTAAAGAACTCTTAACAAAGTGTCCACACAATGCTATACCAGATTGGTTAATAACTCAAACTTTTTATAATGGATTAGTTGGGTCTCTTAGATCAATTATCGATGCCGTTGCTGGTGATTTATTGATGTAAAAACCATTTCATGATGCCTATGCCTTCATTGAAGAAATGACAACCAATAATTTAAATGCCCTTCTGAGAGGGTGAATCCAAAGAAATTAGACAATATTCATGAATCTGATGCATTTATTATGTTAGCAAATCAAGTTGTTGTAATTTCAAGGAAGTTAGACCAATTTGGAATGAATTTTTCTCAACCAATTTCCATGATTAAAGAGAATTCATTAGGACGAGCTACAATTAGAAATATTGAGAATCAATTTGGCCAAATAACAAATTCATCAAGTAATAGATTCTAAGGAACACTTCCTAGCATTACTGAATCAAATCTAAAAGATGAGAATAAAGAGCAAGTAAAAGTCGTTCAACTTAGAAGCGAAAGAGAGTTGGAAGGTAGAGTTCAAAAAGAAACTAAAGTAGAAAGAGAAGAAATTGAAGAATCAAAAGAGGATGCTCTAAAATATTTTGAAAGACTGATTTCTCCATTGAAAATTGATTTGGAAAAACCACCACCTCCATTTCATCAAAGACTTTGTCAGCAGAAGTTGGATAAGCAATTTTTAAAGCTTTAGAAATATTCAAGAAATTAACTATTAGTATACTATTTGTTAAAGATCTGCAGAAGCCTAAGAACAAATGCAGAGCTATGTAAAGTTTATGAAGGATATTCTCAATAGGAAAAAGAAGTTTGAAGATAATGAGACTATTGCACTTAGTGAATATTTAAGGAGAAGAAGTTGTCTATAAAAGAAGTGGTGTTACAAATGGGAAATCAATTATAAAGTCAACGAGCTACAATTAGAAATATTGAGAATCAATTTGGCCAAATAACAAATTCATCAAGTAATAGATTCTAAGGAACACTTCCTAGCATTACTGAATCAAATCTAAAAGATGAGAATAAAGAGCAAGTAAAAGTCGTTCAACTTAGAAGCGAAAGAGAGTTGGAAGGTAGAGTTCAAAAAGAAACTAAAGTAGAAAGAGAAGAAATTGAAGAATCAAAAGAGGATGCTCTAAAATATTTTGAAAGACTGATTTCTCCATTGAAAATTGATTTGGAAAAACCACCACCTCCATTTCATCAAAGACTTTGTCAGCAGAAGTTGGATAAGCAATTTTCAAAATTTATGAAAATATTTAAGAAGGTTACAATTATTATTTCACTTGCAGAAGCCTAAGAACAAATGCAGAGCTATGTAAAGTTTATGAAGGATATTCTCAACAGGAAAAATAAGTTTGAAGATAATGAGACTATTGCACTTAGTGAGGAGTGCAGTGTAATAATTCAGAAGAGCTTCTTAAAAAGCTTAAAGAAAAAGCTTAAAGATCCTGGTAGCTTTATAATTCAATATGCAATAGAGAGTGATTTTATGGGAAAGCTTTATGTGATTTGGTGAAAGCATTAACCTTATGCCATTATCAATATTCAAAAGATTGGGATTAGGAGAAATAACCCCTACTACTGTAACTCTACCGTTAGCAGATCGTTCAATAACATACCCTAAAGGAGTTATAGAATATGTCCTAGTGAAAGTGGATCAATTTATTTTTCCTGTTGATTTTATTGTGCTAGATATGGAGGAAGATAAAG
The DNA here is from genome assembly GCF_001263595.1 of Phalaenopsis equestris. NCBI lineage: Eukaryota > Viridiplantae > Streptophyta > Magnoliopsida > Asparagales > Orchidaceae > Phalaenopsis > Phalaenopsis equestris. The sequence continues at coordinate 194,883 of NW_018234078.1, forward strand.
AGATACTTATAATTTTGGGGAGATCTTTCATAGCCACAGGAAGAGCAATGATAAATGCGTAGAAAGGGGAATTAACAATGCACGTCAATGATCAAACTGTTACTTTCAATATTTCAATGTGCAATAGGAGAGTGATTTTATGGGAAAGCTTTATGTGATTTGGTGAAAGCATTAACCTTATGCCATTATCAATATTCAAAAGATTGGGATTAGGAGAAATAACCCCTACTACTGTAACTCTATCGTTAGCAGATCGTTCAATAACATACCCTAAAGGAGTTATAGAATATGTCCTAGTGAAAGTGGATCAATTTATTTTTCCTGTTGAT
>NW_018234078.1:196056-218709 GCF_001263595.1 Phalaenopsis equestris
CAGAAAATGATATGGAAGTAGATCCTGCTAAAATTCAAGTGATCCCTAATTTACCTTATCCAACAAATGTAAGGGAAATTAGGAGTTTTTTAGGACATGCTGGATTTTACTGGCGATATATTAAAGACTTTCAAAAATTGCTAAGCATTTATGCCATTTACTGGAGAAAGATGCAATTTTCAATTTTGATGAGGGATGCCAAAAAGCATTTAAATTATTAAAAGAAAAATTAATCATTGCATAAATTATAGTTTCACCAGACTGGGGAAAAACTTTTGAATTTATGTGTGATGCTAGAGATTATGCTATTAGAGCTGTTTTAGGACAAAGATGTGATAAAATTTTCAAAGTAATTTACTATGCTAATAAAACTCTCAACGAAACTCAAATTAATTATACAACAACTGAAAAAGACTTATTAGCAATAGTATATGCTTTTGATAAATTTAGATCATATTTGATTGGAACTCATTGTGTAGTGCATACAGATCGTTGTGCTATTAAGTATTTAATGAAAAAGAAGGATGCTAAACCTAGACTTTTAATTTTGAAATAGTAGATTGGAAGGGGATTGAAAATCAAATTGCTGATCATTTGTCTAGACTTGAGTTAGAAAAATTACTCTATTTTGAAAAAGAAATTAATGAACATTTTTCAGATGAAAAGTTGTTCACTATTAACGAGTGGCGTGTTCCGTGGTATGCCGACATTGTAAACTTTGTTGTTAGTGATATTATACCTTATTGAATGACATACCAACAGAAGAGTAAATTTATTTCTGAAGCCAAGACTTATTTTTGGGATGACCTATTTTTATATAAATAAGGAAGAGATCTGATTATTGGAAGATGTGTACCATTAGAAGAAACTTAAAAGATTATCCAAAAATGTCATAAGTCTGATTTTGGGGGACATTTTAGTGTTGAGAAAACAACATACAAAATTTTAAAATTTGGATTCTATTGGCCTATGATGTTTAGAGATGTTAATGCTTATATCAAAGCTTGTGATAGATGTCAACGAGTAGGAAATTTTTCTAGAAAAAATGAGATGCCCCTCAATTATATGTTAGAAGTTGAATATTTGATGTTTAGGGATTAGATTTCATGGGACCATTTATAACAACTTTCAAAAATTTATATATTCTATTAGCAGTGGACTATGTATCCAAATAGATAGAAACTGTTGCTTTATCTTGATGTGATGCTCAAAGTGTTACAAAATTTTTGAAAATGAATATATTTTGTAGATTTGGGATGCCGAGAGTTATCATTACTGATTGAGGAAGTCATTTCAAAAATTTTATAATGGAGAAATTATTAAAAAAATATCATATAAATCATATGATTACTACTGCTTATCATCCTCAGATAAGTGGTTTGACTGAATTATCTAATTAGGAAATTAATAAAATTATGGAAAAATCTGTGAATCCAACAAAAATGGATTGGTCAGTCAAACTTGACTATGCTTTGTGGGCTTATAGGATTGCATGTAGAACTCCTATAAGAATGTCCCCAAACAGGCTAATATTTGGGAAAGCTTGTCATTTACCAGTTGAACTTGAGCATAAAGCATATTGGGCGATTAAAGAGTTCAATTATAAATTAAAAGATGCCAGTGAGAAAAGATTATTACAATTAAATGAGCTTGAAGAAATAAGGAATGAAACTTATGAGTAAAGAAAAGATGAAGATGTGGCTTGATTGAAGGATTCTTATTAAAAATTTTCAGCCAGGGCAACAAGTTTTGCTATATAATGCAAGTTTAAGATTATTTCCAAGAAAACTTAAGTCCAGGTGGATGGGCCCATTTATTATGATAAAAGTTTATCCTTATTGAGTTGTGGATATTAAAGATCCTAAGTCTAAGAAAATATTTAAAGTGAATGGTCGTAGACTGAAACCTTATTTTATAGGGGATCAACATAAATTTAATGATGGAATGATGTTGATTCAACCAGAATAAGCACTGGTTACGTCGGGCTGATGACGTAAAACCAAGCGCTTTGTCGGAGACAATCCATAGTTATCAATGTGTTTTTGTTTTGATTGTTGTTTTGCGTGATTAAGAGAATTTGGGGTAGTATTTTTGAGATTATAGTAATTTTGAGACTATTATGTGTTAGTACTGATTTTAAGACTTTATTTAGTGACCTAGACATGTTAGAATGAGAATTTGGACGTTAAGTTGACTGGTGCAAAAATGTGCACTGGCACTTAAGCGCCAAGATTCAACGCTTAAGCATGGTAGTTTAAACACATGTGAGAAATTGATATTCTAGAAGGTTTAACCACCAATTAGTTTGTGAAAACATGCCAAGGCAGGTTTTAGACCAAGGCAGTTTTTAGACGTGCCTAGAAGTTATTACGAGGATTTAGGCCTATAAATAGAAGGATTTTGTGAGGAATTTCACCCCATATCATTTTCAGCCCGATCATTTTTATCTCTAAAAGTCAAAGTGAAAGAGAGATTTAGAGAAAATGTCTTCATGAGAGATGAACTTGAAGAAGAAAGAAGTTTGAAGAAGGAGAAGCCCATGAGGAAGAAATTCATTAGTTAAAATGCAGAAGAGATGTATAACTGTTTCTTAGGAGATGTCTAATTAAAAATTGGTTTCACTTGAATCAACATAAGGAAAAGGACTTGGATATATTCATGGAGAGAATAATGAAAGACAGGAATTTATTCCTATGAATGAAGAATGTAATTAATTTATGTGTTAGATTTTGTGTGTTAGAAGTCATTGTTCTTAAGTGTGTAGTGTTTAATTCATGTTTTTAGTGTTTGTGTTACTTATGTGTTTAATTGTGAAATGATTGTTTAGTGTTTTAGTGTTTGTATTTAGTTGTATTTAGAAAATTTTCTCATCCAAGTGAATTAATATAAATTTGTTTGTGTGAAAACTTTTGTTATTTTTAGCCTCGAATTGAAATAGCTGTATGGGAAAATTTTGAGAAAGAGGGGAGTTATAGGAAGTTGAAAATTGTCATTTAAGTGTTATGAGACCATTTAGGGGTGATATACTTAGGCAAATAGTGCCACTTAAGCAAATAGTGCATTTTACTTAAATTTGAAATTCTTAAAATAGTGCATTGGTGCCTAAGGGCCACATTCTCGCGCTTAAGCGTGATGTAACCTGAGAGGCTGTGATTAAGCACCGGTTCACGAAAACCGATTCACAAACAGTTAAAAGTGAAAATTTCACTCGAAAAATGCAATTTTTCACCCTCCCATTGTCTTCTTCCTCTCAAGTTCACAATTTTGGAAGGCTAGAGCACACTTTTAGGTGGAGATTTTTTGGTGGAATCAAGAAAAATTTGCTAAATTCAAGTTTCTTGAGGTAAGAGCTTTACTTCTATGCAAAAATTTGTAGATTTTCACCATGTATTTTGAGTACGTTTGGAGAAATTTGAAAACTCACTATTCATTGTGAAAAATGAGGAAAAATCTATGAAAATAGCATAGGAAGTGTAGTTTGTGCTTTTGAAAGCTTAGTTTAGTAGTTTAGACTTGATATTTTAAGTTATTTTTGGAATTTATAAAATTTGTAGATTGACAACAAGAATGAAGAGTAAAGGAAAGAGCCCTTTTGATTCGAGCAAGTTTGTAAGTTCGAAGGCTCAGGATCGGTACGGTGATGCATTATAGTCACGAAAATGATTCAGGAGCATTGTTTTAAGATTCCAGGTGGATCCGTGGAAGATCTGATTGTTCACCGACAGTGGGAACGATTTTGCTGTTTTTCTACCATTGTTTCACTGTTGTTGCAGTTATTTGTGTTGTTAGGGAGTTCCATGCGAACCTCTCTGAGGCAGAAGACGATAGAGTTATGGTTTGAGAAAAGTTGGTACCTTTTTCACTGGAGGTAATCAATTTGTTCTACCATTTGCCATTTGATACTTTATATTTTTATGCAAATTATAGTGGACAGAGGCGGAACTAGATGAGATTATTTCTTACTTGATCGTTGGAAGAGGACTCTGGAAGATCACTAATGAGAGGAGAGTCAACTTACCAACTTAAAAGTTAAGTGCACCTGTAAAGGCCTAACACTACTTTATTTCTGCTCGTCTGCTTCCAACAAATCATCTCAGTGAAGTTACCAGAGAGAGAGCGACGTTAAATTATTGTATACAGGAAGGAAAGCTCATCAACATAGGAGCTTGATTTATCATACTATCATCAGTTCTGCCACTACTTTTACTACTGCAGGTTTGGGATTCACTTCCTTGATCTTTTCTTTATGTGAGTAGGCTGGAGTAAAATATGATAGTTGGGAGGAAGTATTGCTAAATAAGGAAATATACTTTGTTGGATGCTGAATTTAAGATTTTAAGGTGACAGATTAAAATCCTCAATTTGGTCCAATTGATTGGAAACTAATGCAAGATTGTTAGACCTCAAATGAGGGAGTAGTGGGAGCTCTGGAGTGGTAACCGATATCCTCCCAGCCTAACCACATAATTAGGGACCAAAATTTGGATTAGTCAATGTTCTTTATAACACTCGGAAGAGGGTAAAGAATATGATTGCTCCTATTTGCACAAAATAGTTTTTATATATATTTTCAAATGATTTCAATTTCTTCACAATCCATCTACTCATTGTAAAGGGGAATGATGCTTTCTTAAATTTTAACTTTCCGTCAAAACAAAAGTTTTGTTTAGTTTTTGTAACTTTACTTTTGAAAAGTTAGTTCTAGTTAGTTAACTTTATTTTTCAATTGCACTTTATATAACATTTACCATAGTCGTTAATATTCGAACTTCACACTTTACTTTTGTTTTTTTTTTGTTTAGTTTTTGTAACTTTACTTTTGAAAAGTTAGTTCTAGTTAGTTAACTTTATTTTTCAATTGCACTTTATATAGCATTTACCATAGTCGTTAATATTCGAACTTCACACTTTACTTTTGTTTTTTTATTTTTAATTAAAAAATAATTTCAAAAACTTATTTAAAGGATTTTCCAACTTTCCTGTGGGATCAATATTTAGAACTCCATTAGAGCTCTTTATTACTTGAGCGATACGTATAATTGCGTTGATTTTAATGGGGATTTGAAAGTTTAAAAAGAGTTTTAAAAGATAAACTATTTTCATAAAAGGTATTTTTGTTAGGATTATATTACATATTTATTATATATCTGCCGTGGTAATATTGTAATATTGAAAAATATTTGCAAAATTTACACACTAAATACGCCCACATCAATATGCATCCGATTCATTACCCAATTTCCTTTGAGATAGGTTTAAGACCATCTTAAATGGGGTATGTTATCCTATTCTCATTTTTTGGGATCAATTTTAAGACCACCTTAAATAGGGTATGTCATCTGATTCTTTACCCAATTTCCTTCAAGATAGGTATAAGGCCACCTTAAATGGGGTATGACATCATATTCTCATCTTTTGAGATTGGTTTTAAGACCACCTTAAAAGCATTGAAAGAGGTCTTTGTATCAATGATATGGAATTTTGTGGTTGTTACTAGTTCTTCAAATTTCTTTCACACTAGTGTAACCGATCCAAGGGCTCTTTCTCCTTTCCGGTTAAATCCTCTTAACATCATTTTATCAGTTGTAAGCTCGTGAACCTCAATGTCTAAGTATGCCAACCTTCGTAGACTCATTAAGTTGAGTGATGCTCCCGGATCTACCAAAACTCAGGACAATACATAGCTGCCTATATTAAAAGAGATGTAGAGTGGCCGGTTGTGGTTGGTGGTATCAAGCAACAATTTTTCATCTGTGAATATCCCAGGCTGTTCTTTTAATGAGCAAACTTCATCTGAGGAAGTGCTGGACAACTGGGCTAAGAAGATCTTTGGGTCAAGCAAAGCTGTAACCAGAGACTCTCTCATCTCCTTTGAAGGGATCAAAGCATCATAAATGCTTAGTTTGGTCGGCAAACTTCTAAGACGAGCTAGCATGTTATAATCTACTTTGTATAATCCTCCAATTTTTACTTGGTTTTATGGTTCTTCCACTGGTGGAGGTGGAGGTAGCTCCTCTCAAGCGACTATTTGTTTCTCTTCATCCACTGAAGCTATTCTTGGAAATAATACCTACCCACTTCTTAGATTTATTTATGCGATTTCTTCTCCTTCTTGAGATGTTGTAGGAAAAACTTCCAGTGTCTCTTCTTGATCAAAAAAATCCAAATTGATGGTGAGCGATGTACCATGGTACTCGAGGACTTGTTCATCACTCCCGGAACAATCATAACCGGTGTTGTTGGTATCTTCTTCATTCTTGTTAACATGTTTATTTGACTTAATTATGATTTGAGGATCGGTTTGGGAATTGAGATCAGAGTTAGATTAACCAAAATCAGTTATGTTATCACTAAAAATAATTAGAACGTAGCCAAAATCATAATCATTATATTCATAAAACCCAGGTGGGGCAAAAAGATAATCATACATGGTTAGGGGTTCGAGGATTTTCTTCCCCGATTCTGAGACAACCAGTCTATCAGAGGCAACCCCTATCCTACCCCCATGCTATCGTCTTCATCATGTCATTCTTCTCCTTCTTCGGTTGTGGCGATATCTCTGAAAAAATCTCTATGTTGGGCTGGGCAGGCTGTAGACTCTGGACGGTTGCCTACACTGAAGTAGTATAAATCTGATCCAATATCTTCTTGGACGACTTGCTCCAAATTGTGGTCCATCCATCCTTCTCTAAATACAGATCTATCAGAGTGATTGGCTTGGCCGAAATCATATTTACATAACCTTTTTCAGGTTCTTTTAAATTTTCATTCGGGAACGTTATATTTTCTTCTTTAAAATTCCTCTCGAGCCAATCCTTCAAAATGAAATAGCTTTCTATTGTATGTCGCAACATCTTGTGGTAGGGGCAAAAATTGGGATAGTCTTTCTTGTGAGCTTCTTCCGGCTTCTATGGTTCTGGTAATCTGAATTCTTTCTTCTTCATTACGTTTGTAAAAATCTTTAACACAACCTCATCTTTTAAAATTTTACTCTATTCTTTCGTTTTGAAAGAGTCAAACCCATCTACCCTCTAATCAGTACGGTCCTCCCTGGTGTGATTGTTGGCTAGACTGGCCATACTACTATGTTTGCTTATGAGCATGCTGTGATGACGACTAGGAACTTTGATAAGAATGTTCTGCCTAAATCTTTATTAGCTATTTTCTTTTATTAACTGTTGCCACCATTCCGGACTTCTTCTCAAATATTCTGGTTGTCCTGGAATTTTCTGACTTCTTTTGGGAATCCATATGTTTGACTTCCTCTTATAGACTGTTGGCTTTTTTTAGTAGCTTCTCAAAAGATTTGATGCTGAGTCTCTTAAGCATTAAAGCTACTGAACCATGGATTCTTTTGAGTAGAATTTCAATGGCATGTTGTTCCTGCAATTGAGGTTCACATTTCATGCTTAGGTTTCTCCACCTCAAGATATAGTTTACTAAATTCTCGCTAGGCTTTTGCCTTTCCACTATGAGATCTCCAATAGTGCTCCAACAAATCTTTTCATAAATAACTATTCTAACTCAGTGAAATTCTTAACTGATTCATTGAGTAGCTCGACAGACCAATCAAATGCTATCCCTGATAGGCTGTTAAAAAACTGTCAGAAGTGTAAGGCTTCATTACCTTCGGTGTTGCCAAAGTTGGCATAGAAATGTGCTACATGCTGCCTTGGATTTTTGCTTCCATCAAATGTCTTAAAGTTTGGCTACACAAAACCCTTATGGTAGGGCACGACATCGAACTCCTCCGGGTAAGGTCTACTCTTTAAAATCAATACACCACTCTTAGATTGGGCTAAGGCGTCTTGAACTTGTTATTCAGCCAACTTCTTTATAACTTTTTATGGTATTACACTTTTTAGGGAATCCTTCTTTTGTTGATCATCCCTATTGGTAGAGGCAACTTCTGTCCTTTCGTCGGTAATTTGAACCATCTCTAACTGGTTCACTTTGGGAGAAGCTAACTGTTGCAATTGTTATTGTCCGTAGACTGTAGTCATTGCAGTCTTGGTGGTGGCCATCTCTTCCATTCTCTTCTGCATTTGACTGATTTGTTCATCTCTTTATAAAATAACACTATGCAATTCATCTGTGGTGTTCCCTTTAATTAGAAGTTGGGCACCACGCGTAGATGTAGCAGCTCTAGTTTTGATGACATGAATATCCATAAAATCTTCATCGAGAAATCATTAAAATCAAAATCTTCCCCATCATCAACGACCACTCTGTTCTTTTCAGCTAACTCAAAAATCTCAGCACCGAGCTTTCAATTTTCTCTTAAATTATTGCTTCTTGAATCATCTTAAGATCTGGAGGACTTTCTTGAGCATCCTTCGCTTGTTCATCAAACTCGATAGCAATAGCTGCAAAGATGTCTGATACTTTGGAACTTTGCCTCATTCCACAATCTTTCCATGTAGGCTCATTAAAGCATATTGGTATGGTGAGCTTGGGAACCCATACCTTCTTCTTCAATAGTGATGTCTTGAGATGGGGTGTCTCAATAAAAGCATCGGTATGTTGGAGAGAGACATGATCCCCGTGGTGCATACTAAATACAATACCACGCGACTTCTTTATTTGCTCCTTCTTTGGGGCACTCTTACAAGCAACAACTAACGGTATTCTCGGACCCAAACATGACTTGATCGGTCAACGTCATGCTAACCTTGGAGCGACAGTGGTAATAAAATCAGTGGTGACAATGGTAGTATCAACTCGACTTCCTAGGCAGAATCTGACGGGAATGCAAGCTAACAAAGCTTCAGTTGATTTTTTAGACTCTCGGGCAGCTCTGACATCTTTTGAATTTTTTTTGTTCATTCGAGGAGACACCATGTATCCCACTCACTTAAGTAATTCAACAACTGAACATACTTCTTTAACTGCCAACCTCTAGAATACTGTACAAACTTTGGGGATATGAGTGGGCTTATCCTTCTCTTCATCATGATAATGAAACAACGGTTATGCAACAACAATCTTTTGAATACTTTCATACCCATTAGTTTCCATTATTGGGTGAAACCTACTCCCTCGCAGAAGCGGAGAGGCCTCGAGTAATCCAAGTTCCTCCTGGTGAGGAATTTCATTAATAGATACTTTTTCAAGAATTTGGGCCTTAACAGCCTTTCAAATATTTTGCCTGCAATTTCTTCTTTGACGTCTGGTTAACGACACAGACTTCGAACATGATCTGGGGTTCAAACACTGATGATGGGGCGGTAAATCCTTCAGTTGTATTTTCCACAATCATAACCTCATTTCCTTTGGCAGAAACGGGAACAACAGTCTTAATGGGTGTCAGGGTAGCAGTGGTTTTCACCTTCTCACAGGAAATGAAATCTTGAGGACAGTTCAGGTTGAATACTACAGACGGCTTCTGTACTTTAAGAGCAGCAACTTTCATTATGACAAACGGGGCTTTTCCAAGCACAACTTTGAGTTCATTGAATCTGGCTCCAAACTTGATGGTGGGAGAAACATTGCGAGCATTGCCTAGGTGGCAGGTTGCAGGAAAAAGTGAGCGTCGAGAGCTCAATTGCAACAACTTGAAAAAGAAAGCTTTGGAGTTAGTTATTTGGCCAATAAATTGTAATTCTAGTGCGAACACTAAAAATTAATAAAGGCCAATCTATAGACTGGGTAAGTATTTATTTATTTATTTATGGTTTATGAAGACTTTAAAATTTAGTAAAGTAAATTAAAAGTAGGGGAATTTAATTAATTGAAAGGATAAAGCTAACCAAGCACGCAACAATTTACTTTAATTTGCAAAGTAGCAAACCAAATCTGAAAAGATATGATGAGAAAAGTAAAGTTTAGGACCCAATGCGGGACCAACTTCACAACGCAAAATGCCTAGGTGGAGCTAGTCTACCAACACAGCTATTGGGAGTCCGACCCTACACAAAGACAAAAGTCCTAATGAACTCCTGAACCTCTCTGTTCAAAGGTCATTGAACATATGATCCTGGAGTCTGAAAGAGTTAACCGTACTTACCCAAGGAAGAAATGGGTGAAGCATGTCAATGTAAGAAGGCTAATCGGGTCCATAAGGGACATGGGCACAATACAGATGTATGAAGACAATATTGCCTGATGTAAATGGAGAGAGAAATTTATCCCCAACGGAGTCGCTAGAAGCTGTCAACCGTTAAAAGTTGGGAATTTTCGGTTGCCAGAATGAATATCTCGACGCCCATTTTAATATATATATATATATATATACAGGCAGCTCTGACATCTTTTGAATTTTTTTGTTCATTCAAGGAGACACCATGTATCCCACTCGCTTAAGTAATTCAACAACTGAACATCCTTCTTTAACTGCCAACCTCTAGAATACTGTACAAACTTTGGGGATATGAGTGGGCTTGTCCTTCTCTTCATCATGATAATGAACAACGGTTATGCAACAACAATCTTTTGAATACTTTCATACCCATTAGTTTCCATTATTGGGTGAAACCTACTCCCTCGCAGAAGCGGAGAGGCCTCGAGTAATCCAAGTTCCTCCTGGTGAGGAATTTCATTAATAGATACTTTTTCAAGAATTTGGGCCTTAACAGCCTTTCAAATATTTTGCCTGCAATTTCTTCTTTGACGTCTGGTTAACGACACAGACTTCGAACATGATCTGGGGTTCAAACACTGATGATGGGGCGGTAAATCCTTCAGTTGTATTTTCCACAATCATAACCTCATTTCCTTTGGCAGAAACGGGAACAACAGTCTTAATGGGTGTCAGGGTAGCAGTGGTTTTCACCTTCTCACAGGAAATGAAATCTTGAGGACAGTTCAGGTTGAATACTACAGACGGCTTCTATACTTTAAGAGCAGCAACTTTCATTATGACAAACGGGGCTTTTCCAAGCACAACTTTGAGTTCATTGAATCTGGCTCCAAACTTGATGGTGGGAGAAACATTGCGAGCATTGCGGCTAGTTGGCAAGTTGCAGAAGAAAGTGAGCATTGAGAACGCCATTGCATCAACTTCAAAAAGAAAGCACTGGGTTAGTTTTTTAGCTAAAACCTTGTAATTCTAGTGTGAATACTATAAGTTGACAAAAGTCGATCTGTAGACTGGGCAAGTTTTTATTTAATGTTGACTTGAGAGGATTTTAAAAGTTTAGTGAAATAATTTTGAAAGCAAGGGAATTTTAATTAACTATAAAAAATTAAAGAATAACTAAACATGCAGCGATTCGATTTATTTTGTGAAGTAGCAAACCAAATCTAAAAAGAGACGAAAGGGAAAGTAAAGTTTTAGGACCCAGTGCGGGATCGACTTCACAATGCACATCGCCCAGGTGGAACAAGTCCACTAACACACTTATTGGAGGTTTAACCCCACACAAAAGATAAATGTACTAATGAAATCCTGAACATCTCTGTTTAAAGGTGATTGAATAGACGGTCCTGAAGTCCTAAAGAGTTGACCGTACTTACCCAAGAAAGAAATGGGTGAACCATGCCAATGGAAGAAGGGTAATTTGGTCCATAAGCGGCATGGACACATTACCAATGTATGAAGATGATATTTCCTGATTTAAATGGAGAGAGAAACTAATGTCCCCAGCGTAGTCATTAGAAGCTGTCGGTCACTCGAAATGAAATCTCGAGGCCCGCTTCGGAGGGACACTTATATATATATATATATATAGTTTTAAAAAAATATGAAATCAAACTGATATCATATCTTTCAAAGTTTATATAAAAGAGCACTACACCTCAAGCTATGTATCAATCTCGAAAGACAGACTCCTATCCTTGATAGTTTAAATAAACGAGCCTAATACTGCAAGTAATGCATCTATCCCGAAGGGTAGACACATTACTTACTGGTAAGACTCGATTAAATAAACTCAAGACTTGAGAATGAGGCTCGATCAAATAAACTAAGGAAAGTATGACGTCCTTTTGGTCTGCGCATTTTTTATGTTGACCGACAAGTTCCCCTATTTAAAATGTAAAAGAGCAAAGTTACATAGAAATTGGGTGGCATGTATGTAAATATATAAAAATTAAAACTTTCTTATAAGGGCAAGCCCTTATAGTTAATTACATCTTAGATAACCAAAGTCACCTAAGAAAATTCTGAATAAAAATCTTGAGATATTGTCTTCAAGGAGTTCAAAGGGATAGGACTATTGAAAAAATAGGACAAAGGGGTGTGAAATGGGAATAACTCAAATTTGGAACATTTTATTTTGAAATCCAAAGGAAGAAGAACTAGGAGATGTCGCGGATCCTGAGGAGAACCTCAGTAACTTCCCAAGCTATCCTGTGGTTCGGCTTCAGTTTTGAGAAGAATTATTTAAATTTTTCATCTTGCCAATTTTATTAATTAGGGCTTACATTTATGCGAGACATTTATTTATTAGGATTTACATTTGTGTGAAGAAAGACGTGAGGATTTAGGAAAAGACGTGAGGATTTAAGTCGTGACAAACAACAACTTCAGCATCCTAAGGTGAGTTAGGGCTTAAATTATACAGCAGGCCTATAAAAAGACTTAAAGAAAAAGTTGAGGAAGTCGTGACAAACAACAACTTCAGCATCCTAAGGTGAGTTAGGGCTTAAATTATACAACAGGCCTATAAAAAGACTTAAAGAAAAAGTTGAGGATTTATGTCACACTAGGAAGACGACCTTAAAATCTTATTGCTTGTTGTTTAATTCTAAGGAAAAATATGTTGTTGCAGATCCTCATGCTGTTGTTGAAGGCTGCCCACAGAGGTAGCTACAGGATCCTTGGCGAAGTAGCAGTCCTAGAGTCTAAGGTTTAATGGTTTAAATGATAAGTTGAAGTTCAATCATTAGGGGGTTAAAGTTGATTAGAGCGACACAGGTTAGGATCCCATGATTCTCATTTTTATATCACTATTTTCGTTTGAATTTACTTAGCTTAAACATGTTATAAAACTCATTTAAACTGGGGAGATCTCGTTAGCAACTGTGGGTTACATCCTCTGAGGGACTCCGTAAATTCAAAAGGGCATTTTATGTTTAATGACATCTCAAAGGATTTATGGTTACCTTTAAAACAATTTGTTTTAGGTTTTTAAAAATGTTGATTAATTTTTTGAAAAGTTGTTTTGATTTTGCAAGTAAAGTAAGGTGCACAACCAAGTAGTTATAATAATTTGCAACAAAACATTGCGGTAAAAGTAAATTGCAGAAAGTAAAATGACAGGAAATAGATAACATTATTAAAAGCATACCTGTCATCTTCTCAGCATTCCAACTGAAAGATTAGCTTTTGCAACATGTATATAATTTTGCAAGATTTAACTAAATTTCAAGAGTAGATGAAAGTGTATCTAACAGACTTCAAACTATGACTTAATGAGTCCTGAAAGATCTTAGTGGATGACTTTAGAACAAAATATACAAGTTTAATTTGTCCTTCAAAATATCCAAGAGATTCTAAAGTGTTCGAGGAATGACCTTAAACCGCTTTAAGGATCTCTTGAAACATTTTGAGTTCATTTTGAACTTATCATATAGTTCCTTTAATCATCCAAGGTCAAGTTGAAATTACTCCGTTACTTGGTGAACCTTGACATTCTGATTATCCCAAGAACAAGGTACTTAATTAATTAGTTGATATTCCATTTAAGAGTTATGTAGGTAAATGCCCTTAAGGCAAATCTTAAGTCACTAAAGATTTTGTACCTATCACTAAAGTTGGGCTTGTAGTGTTTAGAGGTGTTTACCATCAATCATGTTGTCTTTCTAAATCTCATCAAGCAAGTTTAAATATCGAGCATAGATCACTACCAAGCCCTTAACAATCTCAATGGGAGAAAATGATAATTGTTGAAATTTTAATTTAGATGGTATGTAATCTTATTGAAAGATCATATCATCCAATTGTGGGCTTAAAATAAATGAACTATCATCCTCTTAGCCTAAGCCCATCACCTCAGAATAATTTAATTTTGATTAACTTCCAAATCATGATAATTTAGAAAATTATAAGTTTACTCTTATCATGGAAATGTGGCAAATTGGTTTCTACCGTTTAACCCATTATATTTCAATCATCCAAGAGAATTCATTAAGATCAAAATTACTTATTTTTCCCTTTGATTAATCCTAAATTTCAATTAAGGTGCCAAAATCTAAAATGACTATCTTGCCCCTAGGGCTCTCCACTTCATAACTCATTAAAGTTTAACCCATTAGATTTCAATCATCCAAGAGAATTCATTAAGATCAAAATTACTTATTTTTCCCTTTGATTAATCCTAAATTTCAATTAAGGTGCCAAAATCTAAAATGACTATCTTGCCCCTAGGGCTCTCCACTTCATAACTCATTAAACATGATTCAAATGACTTTGAAAATTTTAGAGTACCCTATCCATGGGTTAATTAAAAAATCAGAGGAGAAAATGTAGTTTTAAATTTTTATTTAACTTAAATAATTATCTTAACTTAGAAAATAGGATTTTCAATATTTAGTTGTTTAATTAATCAAAATAAAATTTTTGATTTATGGAAAAATTATTAGAGGCTCCATTAGGTTAGAAAAACACTTAGGCAAAATTCCATGATCTTCTAAATTAAATTTTAATTTAATTTTATAATAATTTATTGATTTTCTAGTGGCTTAATTAAATGAAAAATATGTTTTGATTACAAAAAATTATTTTTATATTTGTATTAAACCTCTCTAAGTCTAGAAAACCCAAAGAAACAAATTTTATATTTTTGTACTTTTTAAATTTATTTATTGTAATTATTTTAATGGGAAAAGAAGAAAAATGCACTTTTAGGCCTTAAAATTTTATTTTTAACTTAGAAAAATTAGGAAAAATATTTCAATGAGTCCCAAGTGACTAGAAAAATATTAGGAACATTTTGAAATATTTTTGTAATTTTTAAAAAAAATTTTAATTATTTTTAATTTAAGAAAATTTTTAATTATTTTTAATTTAAAATTTGGCTTACAAATGAAGTATTTTCTCAAAAGTAATTTTTATTTTTCCTAATGCCCCTAATCACAAGGAACTCAAAAAACCACTTTTCATAACTTTCCTAAGTGTATTTAATTTAATATAATTATTTGGTACAAAAATTCAACTTTCCTTATAAAATCAACTTTAATGCTCAAACTACAACTTTCCTTGTAAAATCAACTTTAATGCTCAAACTTAATGAAATAAATTTAAAATTTTTACAGTGGATCAATATAATTTTTACACACAATGTGGAATTGATTTCATTGTTTTTTTATTAATATTTAACTTAATAAAATTAATACAAGATATGGCAATTTAATGAGCTATAGAAATATAAAAAAATATTCAAAGCATCATGATATTATTTCTAGGTTTCTCTGTCCACAAAGAACCTACTAAAATTTATCTCATAATTTTGTAAGTGATATTTTAATTTATTTAATTAATTTAAGATAAAATAGCCATCCAAGCTTGAAAATTAGGGTTAGAAGCAAATAGATGCTCTATGACCTAGGAAAAATCAGAGAACATTGCCTCTATTATGAGAAACAAACCCTAAAAGTTCCAAGCCATGATGAATAATATTTAATTATAATAAATTAAAATACCATAGAGGCTATTTAATTAATTAAAAATCAAAGAGTATACAAATAATTTTTAATTTTGGTCCACATTATTCTCCCCTGGTCAATGAGTAAGAAGGTGTTTTTTTTTATTTTTATGATTTTCTTATGAAAAGTTATGAATTTTTAAAGATATTATATTTATTTATTTCAGAAAATCCCTAATTTTTTACATATCCACGCGACACATAGTGGATCATAGGTAGCTCCGAAAGACCACACGACACTCTGCCATTTGACACCACCTTCTGACTCAACTACCATGCATCCCGCTACTTCATTCCATCCATCCTTCTGATGCAATTCAGAGTGTCCATTCGATTCACTCGAAAACGGATGACATCCGTTCATCATCCCGAATCTCCCTAACCCGAGAGCCATTAAACTTTAAACTTTAAGATCTCTCTTGATACTCAACCAAATCACATGTGGTTTGTTCCTACACCCTCATCTACTCATCTACTCAAGACAAGTCATCTACTCAAGACAAGCACATCCATATAGTTATAATGATATGAAATATAGTTTATAAGCATGGAGAATCAAATTATGCTTAATTTAGGGTGAGAGCTCAATACTTTTGTCTGAGAGGAGATGCCTTAATGAGAAGGTTGGAGAAGCTTTTGAATGAGTCCAAAGAACCTTCAGATGAGCTCTTGTACTGTGGTGAAATGCCTAGGTATGATTTCAACTAAGGTCAATTTCAGGTGTTGGTCTAGAGCTAGGTAAGAGGCTCTCTGTGATGGGGCTTTTGTGGGGGATCAACTCCTCTCACTCTAGGGATTATTTTTGCACAGTTAATTGAAAGTTGGTGGACCATGGAGGTGTGGGAAAATATGTCCTGATTTTCCTTGAATTTTGAACTCAAAATTGAGCTCTCATAAAGGAATCCAAAGGGGGAAAATGTTGAGCTTGAGCTTAGGAGTTCTTGGAGAGTGTCTTGAAGCAATTGGGCAGAGTTTCCTCAAGGAAATTGATTAGCTCTCTGATTTTGATCATAGAGGGGGTTGTTTAAATAGAGGGGGAAGGAGAGGCCACCATGGCTCTCCATTGGGTGAAAAGAGCTGCTTATGTGGAGGGTTGAGTGATGCAAGTGTCAAATTGGAGTGAGCCAAGTCAGGGGGTTCTAATTTAGAGTTTAGGCTTGTGAGTGGCTCTCATTTTTAGTGTTTTCAAGCCAGTAGGCTGGCTAACAGTGCCAAGGGTGGTGGCCAGAGAAGTCAGGGGAGTCAGGAGAGGGTTTATAATGATTATCCTTTAAGGGAAAGTAATTATGGAAAATATATTTTGGTTTAGGCCATAAGTGGGATGAGATCCCTTAAATCAAGGCACCATTGGTCCATAGCTCATGTAGGGTGGGCTAGGTGGTTCTAGCCTGGTTACTAGAGTCTAAATGGTGGAGATAATGGCTTTGGTTTGATCAAATTGTCTTGGCTTGGTCAACTTTGGTGCATGGGCTCAATTTTGGGCATTTTGGCTTGGAATTGGGTTTAAGTTGGGCTAGCCATGAAATTGAGCTCAATTAATTGATTAATATGATGTAGATGATTGTCGCAATGAGTTTAGAAAAGGTTTGGAGTGATCTTGAATTGATTTGGAAGTTCAATTTAAAGGATTTTGGCTCAAGGTCGATTTTAGGAATGTTGGGTTAGACTTGGGTTTGAGTTGGGCTAGAGTTTGGTTATGGCCCAATTGAGGGTTCAATTTGATGTGGGTGATTGTCATGAAGAGTTTTAGATATCAACTGGGTGGAAATGTTTGGATTATGGAGTTAAATTTTTTGCAATTTGGGGACATGGCTAATTTGGGGCAAAATAGGGGGTTTTGGTCCAAATCAAATTTGAATGAAATTGAGGCTTGAAAAAGGCTAATTGAAGGTTCAAATTGACATGAGGAAATGTTTGGAAGAGTTTATGATGTAGAATTATGGAATTTGGATATATTTGGGGGTTCAATTGAGTGAGATTTTGGTTTTAAGTCAAATTGGGGCTTTTTGGTTTGGGTTGACATTGGATTTAAATGTGGGTCAATTGGGCTTGGATTTGGTTTCAATCAAGCTTGAACGTGATGAGTTTGAGTTTAGAATTGAAATTAGGGAAGATTGAGATCAAATTGGTGGCATGAGGGGTGAATTGGGGGTAACTGTACCTTTATAAGGTAATTTTAGGCTTTTGGTCAAAATAAGTCAAATTGGTAAAATTGACCTCAATGGAGTAGTTCAAATTGATTTTGGGGATATTTGAAATGATTTTGAAGGTTTTGGGAAAATTTGGGTATCAAGGGTAATTTGCTAATTTTGGCCAAATGAGGGGTATTTTGGTAATTTAGAAAATTTTGGAATGTTTTGGACAATTTGGGTGGTTTCAAACAGTTTGAGATAATTTTTTAATAGATTTGGGTATTTTGGGAATTTTGGCCAATTTTGGTGTTTCAAGAGTAGTTTGGTAATTTGGGTAAATTTGAGAGCAAAAGGCTAAGTTGGGTATTTTGGTAAAATTAGAGTGTCAATCACCCTACTTGAGCCATGGACCAATAGAATTCCCTACTTTGGGTCCTCCATGTACTAGTCCTAGCTAAACCCTAGCCTAAGGCTAATGGGTATAGGGGACCATCTATATGAGTCTTCCAAAGAGTTAAGGGATCAAAGTTAAACATGTTTGGGCTTAGGGTAGTGAGTGGAAGTGTAATGTGCAAGTGTGTGTGTGAGACTAACCAAGACCACACCACCAGAGGGTTAACCCTAAATTCAAGCAATCCAATGGGGACTCTCCTTGAGCTCCTCTATATTGACCCTACCTACTAAGTGCTAGAGGTTAGGACCAATATGTGGAACTTCAAGTTGAGCAAAGAGGGGGTTTAGAATTTCTAAATGTGAGAGTTTTTTTTCTAGTCCTCTAGGAATAATCAACATGCAAGTCTCATGGCTAGACCTTAGGATACTAAAGAGGAAAGACTATACCTCAAAAAAAAGTGAGGTCAACTGTGTCCCCTGCAACGGTGCCAAAAGCTTAACCCGACCTGCTGTTACATAATTATTTAATTTCAATGATACAACTAAAAGCTTTACCCAATTTATATTTATCAGCTAGTGTACAAAATTAAATATTATATAAAGTAGATTAAAATGATTTACTCACTAGAGATACTACACAAGTATACATATCCTTTCAAATAATATGGGATTTTCTTTAGCCCCAGCATCGATCCTAAGGGGAAAAGCCAAAACTCTAATAAACCCTACAAATAACTATAGAATAATCTATATAGCAAATGATCACAAGTTTTTGAGAAATATATATTCCTATAGCATTAAAGGAATGCTACTATGCTAAAAAAATTTAAATGGAAATGCAAGGCTATTTAAAAAGGGTTTTAAAATACAAAGTTACATCTACTCTAAACTAATAATGTATGAAGAGTTCAACTTTGTATAAGAACATCATTTCCCTTGCAATGAATTTATAATTAGTGTAGGAGAATAATTTTAAAATATAACTAAGGTATTGTGCCAATAGGAGCAATTATATTCTTTACCCTCAGTCAAATGTATAAAGAACATTGGTTAATCTAAAGTTTGGTGCCTAAACCCGTGGTTAGGGTGGGAAGATACTAGCTCTCACTCTAGAGTTCCCACCTAGAGTTCCCCCTTCCCCTGCCATGAGGGCTAACATCTCTCTTTAGTTTTTAATCATCTAGAGAAAATTGGGGATTTTAGTATGTCACCCTAAAATCTCTAATTCTACACCCATAAAAGCTTATTTCCCTATTTATTTGCAATTAACCTCAAGGAATAAATTCTCATCCATGATGCTAAATGTGATTCTTACTATGTTTAAACACAGCCCACTTTGGTTCACTACATTTTACAATAAGTTTTAACAAATCAATTGGCCAGATTGACAGGCAAAGGAAGCATAGAGTTTGAATCATCACAATTTATGGAATTTTAAAGAACTTCTACTAAACTACATTTATACACATAATTATTCCTCATTGTAGGGAGAAAGATAAAGGAACCCACTCATATCTCATGAGGAAGAAACAACAACACATGGATTTATAGATAAATAAAATTTTATAAGATAATATAAAGTAAAACAAATAAAGTACACAACTTATCTTAAACACTTTTCCAAGCAATCCTTAAAGTACCTTTGAATCACTCAATCTCCTTAAAATTCACTCCAAACATACTTGGAATCTTTAGTGAAGAAGATATCTCTTAATTATCCTCTTCTCTTTCAAATCCATAGCAAGCCTCCAAGACTTTCTCCTCTCTAGGAAGAATTTACTTCTCTACAAAAGACTCCCTTTTCTTCCTCCCAAAAGTCTCCCTTTCGAATCTCCACAAGTCTCTTTAAATAGACATCTAAAAATCCCAAAGAGTCTTTTCAAACACCTCTTCCTACTACCAAAAATAATTCTAATTAAAGTGTAATATCATTAAAAATAGGCAATTAATGTACAAATAAAAGCAACATATTTTTGGCATGTCAAACTCCCCCAAACTTAATTGTTACTCATCCTCAAGTAACTTATTTCTTTCGAAAAATATGTTAACATTTTTTAATATATGGTAGTGGGTTTCATTAAAGAACTCTATAGTTTTTTCCTATAAATGTGGTAGTCATGAATATAGAAAAATCTTTATAATTCAGGTTAGAAATATGCATAAGAACATTTTGCAATCAAGTCTAGGAATTCTAATTTCTATTTTCATTTCAAAAATTAATTGTAGTTTGAAAAACATTAGAGAATCAGAAAAGTAACACATAGAATTTGAGAGAACTCTATAAGTAAAGGTAAACTAATACTGTAGAAAATAAAAGCTCGAAAATGAAATTATGTCTATTTCTTTAAAATGATTCAAGTGAAGCCGATTTTTAATTAGGCATTCCCTTAAGCTTGTCCTCACTTTCACATATACTCTTCTTTTCTTTCTTTCTTTTTCTTTTGTATTTTTATTTCTTTTTTACTTTCAGGATCATTTTCAATATTTTCTTTTCTTTTTCTTAGTGAGGATTACTATATCCAATTCAACTTTTAATGATTTTGAACTTCACTATCCTCATCTTGAAGTTAAAAACGCATCACATTTCCATACTTTGATAATTTACATTAGTTTCAAAATAATTTTTCATAGAGTCTCAATTCTTTAAAGTATAGATCTAAGATCTTTAGTATTTCAAAAAACAATTTCTTTCTTACTTTAAATAGCAAAATTATGTTCCTACTCACTTTTACTTAACATCTTAATTCTTAGAACTAGCCTTTATCACTAAAAATTTACTTAAGTTTTACCATAACATCTATAGAATAAAAAAAATACAGTTCTCTAAAAATAACCTAACATACCTCATATTACATTAAAAAGATATTTTCTTTGAATTTAGTTTCTTAAGGACAAATAAAATTATGTTTTTCAAAAGTTTTTCTCCCTCCCCCAAACATAAATTTTTCTTAATAGATTAAAACATTTATATCTGAAAGGATAAAAGCAGAACGAAATTTTTTTTAAAAGGTAGGGTCAATATGGGGGAGCTTAAGGTGAGTTCCCACAGGACTGCTTGCCCTTAGGGTTGACTCTAGTGTTGGTCTAGAGCTAAGGCACTCACTACAATCACCTCACTCACAATCACTCAATACCCTAAACCCAAAATTCCTTGACTTTGATCCCTCGATCCTTTGGGAGACTCATGTAGATGGTCCTCTAAACTTACTAGCCCTAGACTGAGGTTTAGCTAAGATCAGTACATAGAGGACCCAAATGGGTTTTCCATTGTTCCATAGCTCATTTATGGTGGTTGGCACCCAAATTATACCAAAAATACTCAACTTGGCCTTTTGCCCCAAAATTCCCAAATTACCTAAGTACCATTGAAACCCTAAATTAGGCCAAAATTCCCAAATTTACCCAAAATTCCCAAATTTGTTCTAAATTTACCCAAAATTCCGAAATTTGTTCAAAAATCATTTCAACCCTTCTGAAAACATCCAAACTACCCAAAATCACCAAAAAAATGCCAAATTACCAAAATGCCCCCTCCTTAGCCCAAAATTTCAAAAATTCCAAAAAATTCGTGAAAATTCCCAAAACCTTCAAAATATTCCTAATTTCATTTTCTTAACTACCACATTACCCAATTTGACCAATTTGACCATTTTGACCAAAACCCCCAAATTGCCTTTAAAGGCCCAATTTTTCCCAAATTTACCTCAAATGTCCATCAATTTGGGCCAAATTTTCCCCAATTTCAATTCCAAACTCAAATCAACCTTCCATATGACTAATCAAAATCAAATCCAAGCTCAATTGACCCATGCTTTATGCCCAATTTTGATCTAAATCAAACCCCCAAATTTGGTCATATGACTTAATCTCACTAAGTTGAACCTATAGCCTACTCAATTTGCCACAATTTATGTTGAAAACTCTTCATAACACTCCCACACATAAATCTTGAGCTTTAATTTTTCTTGGTGAAGCCACAATTTCATTTAATTTTGACCCAAGTCCAAAAGGCTCAATTTTTTCCTAAATTGGCCATACCTCAAAATTCCACCAAATTGATTGCCTTAACCCCAAAATTGGCACCCAATTTATATTTAAAACTCTTCATCACATTCATATTGACCATTCTCAATAATCAATTTGGACTTAGCCCAAGCCTAGCCCAGTCTAGACCCAAGTCTAGCCCAACATGATCAAATTGACCAAAATCCCAAAATCCTTCAAATTGAGCCCCCAATTGAACTCAAAATCCCTTCCATATGACTAATCAACATCAAATCCAAGCTCAATTGACCCATGCTTTATGCCCAATTTTGATCTAAATCAAACCCCCAAATTTGGTCATATGACTTAATCTCACTAAGTTGAACCTATAGCCTACTCAATTTGCCACAATTTATGTTGAAAACTCTTCATAACACTCCCACACATAAATCTTGAGCTTTAATTTTTCTTGTTGAAGCCACAATTTCATTTAATTTTGACCCAAGTCCAAAAGGCTCAATTTTACCCTAAATTGGCCATACCTCAAAATTCCACCAAAT
>NW_018234079.1:0-20719 GCF_001263595.1 Phalaenopsis equestris
TATTATTAGCATGAAAAAAACTAATTAACATAAATGGGAATGCCACAATTTCGTAACTCAAAGAACATAGGAATGTCACAAATATCATTACCAATGCCCCTCCACAACACATTCCAACACCGCCTACACATCACCACTGTCACCACCTCCACACATCAACACATCTAAACATCAATACATACACAGCACTACCACTACAACCTCCACACACCATCTTCACACAAACACAACCATACACCAACCACCACCTCCACAACACCATCACCTCTACACATTCACCACACATCCTCTAACACAAACAAAACCACACACCAATCACCATCTCCACACATCCACCAACACATTCTCTAATACAAACACAATCACACACACCAACCACCACCTCCACACACAAACCAACGTACACCACCACCAAAACATTAAAGTTAAAGATAAAACCCCACCCCATATTTATCATTTGATGCATTTACATACACAGTGACTGAAACATTGCTATCAACAAATCAAGCATCCTCTTTCAGCAATTTCTCAAATTCTCACTCAAAGGTAAAGATAAACCCCAACCCCATATTTTTCATTTGAGACTCTAACATACAGGGCACATGAAACATTTTTATCAACAAATCAATCACTTTTTTTCAGTCATTTCTCAAATTCTCACTCGAATATCAAAGGTATAGATAAAAACTCACCCTACATCTTTCATTTGATGCAATTACATACAAGGCACCCGAACCATTGCTATTTAAGCACCCTCTTTCAGCCATTTCTCAAATTCTCACTCAAACATTAAAAGTAAAGATAAACCCCCCCCCCCCCCCCACCCCCTTTTTTATTTGTAGCTGCTACATACAGGGCATTCGAAACATTACTAACAACAAATCAAACACCCTCTTTCAGTCATATCTCACATTCTCACTCAAACATCAAAAATATAGATAAAACTCCATTCCATATCACATTTAGCAGCAAATTTGCAAAATTCAACTTCCAAATCATAAAAAGAAAGCCACAAATCGCAAAATCTGAATCCTCACCTCAAACCGCAAATGAGAAATCCAGAAATAGCAAATTCTAAATGATCACTTTAAACCACAAATAAAAAAGTCACAAATCGCAAAGAGAAAGTCATTTCATTGAAAAAAATAGATGATACCGTGGGAGGACGGAGAGCTCAATAACAGAGAGAAAGTCAGAGATCAGAGGGAAGGGGAGAGTAGAGAGGCAATCTGTTGCCACCAGAGATCGGAGGGAAGAGGGAAAGAAGAAAGGCAACTCGTTGCCACCGGAGAGAGGTGCGAGAGAAGAGCGATCGGAGAGGCGTGACTAAGTTACGAGAAACGCAAGAGAGAGGTCAGCAGTGAGAGGGGAGCACGAGAGGGTAGTAGAGTAATAGAATCGCGAAGAAACCCCGCGACCCGCGTTTAACATAATTTTTTAAGGAACGTTGTCGCACCGCTATTTCCAAACGCTTCATCCGGTGCTTTTAGAATGCACCGCGCTAATTAAGCTGCCCCAAACGGGCCCTTAATCTGAATGTACAATGCTCAAATACTCGTATTTAAACAACCAAGAGGTTGATTAAATAACGCACCAATATATAAAAAATTTCCATTATTCAAATTTTGTTCCCTATACCTCACAGCGGCCTTATAGTAAAGTTCAACTCTCTGAGGTTTAAGTGGTCAATTTATGATTAATGATTAATCTGGCAGCCAAAATACAAGTATTGGGCTAAGAGACTTCCAAAAATATTTTGAAACCTAAGAAATTGGGAGTAAAAAACAACTTTGAATGTAACACACCATTATAAAAAAGTGTTTCAGATGTGCTGATAAAAAGAAAAATACAAGTGATTTTACATCAATTGAATTGAGCTTCATCAATGGATGCAGTACATTAAATATGAATTAAACTTCTAAGAGAACATGTACATAAGTTCTGATCAATTTCTTTAATCCTTTCTAAGGAATCACTTCATGCATGCACAAACAAAGAAGAAAGAGCCGGTGAAATGGAAAACCTGCCATAACGAGAATTTCCAATAGATAACACTGATGATATCTCAAGGCCAGTCTTCTTCCTTAGCCATGTCATAAATTCATCACATTCGTTGAATGGTTGTGGAGTATCCTGAAAATATATCACAAAAGTAAGGCCATATCACACGATTTTAAACAATTTGAGGGATTTTCTGAATTGACAATCCCGCACATCCTAGTAAATACCAATTCATAAATGGTTAGGGCTATCAAAATAGTTCGTCGTTCACCTTTCGTAAATGGTTAGGGCTATCAAAATAGTTCGTCGTTCACAAAAGCTTATGTTTAGCTCGCTAAGTAGCTTGTTTCAATTCGTTCGTTAAACAAATAAGTCAAACATGATAAATTTTTTTAGCTTACTTTATAAATGAGTCGAACAAGAAAAAACTTTTGGTCAATCGTGTTTGACTCGTTTTAGCTTGAATTATTTAAATAATAAATAAATTTATAATAATATTTCTATATTAAATTTTTAAAGCTCGATGATAACTATTATAAATATAACTAAATTTATAATTTAATTTAAAAATAACTAAATTTAAATTAATTTTCTTTTTTTATTATTAACTCAAAAACAATAATTTCTCTCAAGTGTCTCAAAAAAGCTGAAGAATTTTGTAATGCAAAAGTTACAAAAAAAAACAATTAAAAGAGATAGAATTTTGGAAGATTTACATGCATACCGCTCAATTCTTTTGTATTTAGATATCTAATACATAAAATTCAATTTTTACACATATGTCACCTTATCTAGGCATCAAAAGGTGCATTTCACATTTTAAACGTTAAATTGTAGTATCTTTGATATGATATTAAAGATTTGGTTTGTCCCCTCACCTTCCCCCCCTCCCCTCCCCTCCAACCCCCAATGTTTTTTGTATTTAGTCCCACATCGGGGAATAGTTATTGATGAGTGTTGATTAAATAAAAAAACCAAGTGCAAGGGTTTGAAAGTTTAATTACGTACGAGTCATGAGGCTGTGAATGCAAAATTGGACCAGTACTTTTCCTCCCTATGAAAGGGGTTTAAATAAAAAATTGATTTTTGAAATTCAATTATATTATTTTGATTTATTAAACTTCAATAAATTTTTATTTCGAGTCGAACATGATATGAAATAAACAAATGAATTTGAATCAAGCCAAATACGAGCATACAATTCACTAGTCATTTCAAATAGAGTCTATTTCGAGCCAAAAAAATTTTGAACAAACATTGGGCACCCTCAAGCTCAGCTGGTTTACACCCCTAATACAGTAAAACAAAACAAGATAAAGACTGTAACATAGCAGAGAACAAATGAAACCAGGAATTCTCCCGATGACAAACTGTGCATTAACCAGGTAAGTTCTAAAATAACTCCCTTCAATGAGATTTAACACCAGCAGCTGATCTTCCAGTTGTTGTGACCATGCAGACTTCCGGCAATCCTTAGACTCAGGCATTTTATTTAAGGTAAACAATATGCCATTGTCATTCATTTCTTGGATGGACCATCTACGGCATGCACCCTCTACCCTACAATTTCAAAATCTGTCACCCCACACAGACACTCCTGAATGACTAAACCTTAAACCCTGGCAACTTAATTTTACTCCTACAAGCCACGTCTACTGTTTTCCCTACGAAATCCACCATTCACCCGATAGCTTCCTGGATTTGATGGGGTTCGTAGTAGAGGTAACATTTTTAGGGCATAAGGATATATTTAGACAGATTAGCCAGCCATTAAGCAGACAAACCTTCGATGAAGCGTCGGCAAAGCACGAAAACCCCCGGCGGAGCTGCGGAATCCGGTGGGTTCCAATGTGCGGAAAAATACTCGCCATTCGGATCACAGTTCGCATCACTTCAGGCCTTCGGTGCACGGCGGCAGGAGCAATAACGGCAATTGAAAGAGCTCTTATGAGCAGTACTAGGCCGGGAGGGACAGAATTCCTCTTAATTTGTGAAATTCTTTACTATTTTTAAATTATAAGATTATATTCTTGAAAATTTATAGATATGATTATTGATCTAAAGTTTATGAAATATATAGATATATTGATATATAAATGATTTTAATGATTTACTAGTTTACTTAAATGCACGTGAAAAAGATATTAGTTAAATTTAAAAAATTATAATAATAATATTTCTACGTAATATTTAAAATTTGAGTAATAAGATTTTGTGTGTCAGGCTGTCAAATTGGCTCGTTGTTCGCGAACAGCTCGTGTGGGCTGTCAAAACGGCTCATTGTTCGCCAACAGCTCGTGTTCGACTCGTTAAGAAGCTCGTGCACGATTCGTTAATTTCATTTGATAAGTTAACGAGCCGAACACGAACTAAGATGTGTTCGGCTCGTTTTGCTCGAAATACTACTCGTGTGTGTGTGTGTGTGTATATATATATATACTGCAAAAATTTATAATCAATTAAAATATTAATTAAGAAAATAGAATAAAAATTATTAAATTAGATTTAAATGATGTTTTAATATAAATAATAATTTTTAAATCTTGTTGAAACTCTTATTGTCTTATGACTGCATGATTATGGCCATTAAAATGACTCTTTGTTCGTGAACAGCTATTGGTAGGCTCGTTAAATAAACGAGTCGAACACGAACACACTTTTTGAGCTCGAAATATAAACGAGCCAAACACTTGGCTTGCTCGTGTTCGGCTCGTTTACATCCCTATTTGTGTGAGTATAAATACATAAAAATGATTTTTATATATGCAAATGTTATAAATATAAATATCAAATTTTAAAAAGGAAGATATGTCAATACATAAAAAATAGGTGGCGCGAAGCAAATTTGCCGGCCCTACATATCCATACGCGACGTAGCTCGCCCCTTGTCCACGACCTTCATAACTTTAGATCTATTCGAACCAACCGAATGGCTCATAAAAAAAAATAATAATAATAATAATAACTCAGAAATCGTGAAAAACCCCGGCGATGACCTCCATCCTCCCCCCTCCGCTCCAAATCCCTAATCCCTTCGCCTTCACCTTGCCCGCATCCTTAAACCCTAAAAAACCCCCAAAATCCTCCCTCTCCCCCCATCCTCCTCGCAGCGCCGCCGCGCCGCCGATGACGGCAAACCTCCGGCGCCGCCCGACGACGGAGGCATCGAAGAAAGTGAATTCGAGAACCGTCTGTCTCAGATGAGGATTAAGTACCGGAGCGGCACGGGGAAGAAAGCGGAGCAGCGGCGAGCGCGGAAATCCGGCGGCGGCGGTGTTGGAGGTAAGAAGGGGAAGGGAGTTATGCTACCGCCTGTCCCGCTAAGAGAAGCGGTGACGGTGAGCGGGGAGAAGGTGGAAGTAGGGTTTACGCCTTACAGTGAACGGATTAATGGGCGGATTGCTGGGCTAGGGTTAGCGGCGGTGGTTTTGGTGGAGCTTGGGAGTGGGAAAGGGATTTTTAGCTACCATACGCCGCCGGTACTTCTTATACAAATCTATACTATTATTGCCGTCAGTGCCCTGTTCATCAAGTTTGAGAAGGAGAGGATTAGTGTCTGGCCTGAGAAATCGGAATCTTCCTCGGCTTCTTCCGCCGGCTCCGGCGATTGAACTATTTCATTTTTATTTTTTTTATTTGTTGTTTTGATTTGAGAAAATATTATCTTTCGTCTATTCTTATAAGTGTGGTGTATAGGTGATATCGCGAAGATATGAAGAAAATAGCCGCGACACCAAAAATTTGAGGGGTGTAAACTAGCCCAACACGAGCGAGCCAAGCTTAGCTCGTGTTCGGCTCATTTATATTTCGAGCTTAAAAAGTGTGTTCGTGTTCGGCTCGTTAAGCTAACGAGCCGAACACGAGCTGTTCACGAACAACGAGTCATTTGAACAACCCTAATCATGTCGCCATAAGATAATAAGGGTTTAAACAAGATTTAAAAATTATTATTTATATTAAAACATTATTTGAATCTAATTTAATAATTTTTATTATGTTTTCTTAATCAATATTTTAATTGATTATAAATTTTTGTAGCCTTGTAGTCAATTAGATTTTTTTAAAATACTACTTTATATATATTGATGAGCAGTATTTCGAGCCAAAACGAGCCGAACACGAACGAACACATCTTAGTTCGTGTTTGGCTCGTTAACTTATCGAACGAAATTAACGAGCCGAACACGAGTTGTTCGCGAACAACGAGCCGTTTTGACAGCTCTAAGGGCAATCCGATGTTCAAACAAAAAAACAGCGTCTTGAAAAGCTGCTGCAACCTATAAGCTGCCTCAAACGCCCCTTAATATTTTCTAAATTTCGTATGTTTTTATAAAATATCAATATCATAGGTGTAAATATACATATTTTTTTAATTTTATAAAATAATTTAAATATTTAGAGATTCTTAATTAAGGAGTTTCAAATTAAATATTTATAGGAACCTATGATACTTTTCCTTCTTAACAAATTATGAAAAAAATTACATACAAGTCACGAAATTCTCATGTATTTATATATCTAGCACTTAATTTTGATGTTTATATTAATATCATTAGTATTAGAATAATACACATAAAAAAGGTGTATTGGGCTTTTAAAAATTTAATATTAATTATATTTTGGATGTAATAATAAAGATTTGACTTTTGAGAGCCATGCATGTATATAACAAAGCTTAGGCATTAGAAATGTAAGCATAACGTAAATGTCCCTTTATTTTTTTTTTGTTACCTAATGCTAAAAAATATAAAAAATTTTATATTTAACACTTATTATTTGTATCATCTTGTATTTCCTTTAAAGAACCAATTTTGAGCTCAAATAAATTTTGTGCAGCTCAAAATAGGCTTTTCGCCCGTAATATTTGATTTCCGGTTAAGCGGGCTCGAAATCAAAAAGGGCTAGCTAAAATTGAGTTATTTGGATTTATTTGGGCTCGGAATTGGGTTGTTTAAGCTCAAAATTGAAACTAAATGACTCGAATTCAATTATTTGTATTCATTCTGACTCGAAATTGGCTCGTGACTTGTTATGTTAAATTTTGGTTAGCATTATATATATAATTTTTATAAATAAAAAGTAAGAGGAGCTGATCTTGAGTCAGTTTGAGCTGATCAATGTATGGCTCAACATCGGCTCGAAAAAAAGTAGATCCGAAGTTTCAACTCATAGCGCGACTCATTTATTTTGTTCCAATCTCAATCTGAGCCACAGTTCGAATCGATTTTCGAGTGAGTGAGAGCTAAATTCACATTCCTACGAGTAAATTTTTAAGCAGAGTAGCCGACATTTTAAAAAAATATTTTAATTAACTGATACTTTTTAAAACAAAATTTATTGAATAACAACATTAGAGCTCGTGAGTCGGCTCGAGCTCGGCCCAATAAGTGGCTCCTGAACTGTGCTTGATGAGCTAACAATCCAAGCTCCAGCCAAACCCGACTCAACTCGTTAGCTCATGAGCTGGCTCTATTTAAAAAAAAATAACATAAAATAAACTAAAAATATATTAAATTTCAAACTTTTATATTTAAGGTATTAAAAATATTAAAAAATAATAATATGTATTCTGTATTAGTTGATTTCTTATTATTTATTTAATAGTTATTCCTTCTATCTATCAATTTATTATAAAATTAACTTAAATTAATTTTATTTTATATTTTTTATATTAAATAAATCATGGACTAGCTTGAACTCGTAAATTTAAGATGTATTTAAGAATATATATACAGTGAGAGAGAGAGATGTTCGAGATGAGAGTACATATTTTGAGCCGAGTTTTTCTTACCATAAATCTATAGCAGAAACTTACATTAGCATATATTGTTATTAATAATTCATGAATAAAAATAAATTATGTTAGCATTTGCGGGCGAGAATTAGTTTGAGATAGATTTTAAAATTTTAAATAAATTTTGAAGATTAATATATTAGCTAAAAATAAATTAAATCATTTCTTTTTCATATTAAATGAGATGTGTGAGATTAAATAATTTCATTTCAAATATTTTTTTGAGATAATTGCATGGATGCCACCTAAAATATTCGTATTTATAAATTAATCACCCACGTGATTTTTTTTGAACTACGGGACTGATGTATTTATAATTCCCATAAATAAAAATGAACAATATGGGTTGGGGGTTTATCATGAACTTTGATGATTGAGAGAGAATTTGAAAAATGCATGAAAGAGGTGGTTGATTTGTAAATAGCAAATTTTGGGTGGTATGTTTGTAATTGCCCTTTTTTTAATGATAATAATAAAAAAGCTAATTAAAATATGTTCTGAAACACTCGATTTGAAAAACTAACTCCAAGTTTTAATGGTTGTGAAATTTATAAGATACATTAAAAGAAAACCTAGAGTAAGTTTTTCAAATAATGGAGTAATTTTGTTCTGAGGTTGTCGTTCGATACGTCATAAACCCTTCTATTTTTTCTTGTTATTTGCATGATCGATATTATATAAATGTAAGCCCTATATAATAAAAATTGGTAGGTTTGAATGATAAATAAGTTTACTTTGAAAATGTATAAGCAAACAATAGAATAGCTTGGGAAGTCACTGAGGTTCGTCACAGTCCCGTAACGTCCCCTAGCCTTCACTACATTGATTCAAAAAATCACTCTTCTCACTTGATTCTTTCCCACTTGTTATTTCTTACAAAGTACCTTGAAAACCTAAACTTTAAACATCTTGAAAAGTTTTTTTAAATGACATCGGTTATTTAAGCAGTAATTAACTATAGAAGTTTGCTCTTATAGAAAATTTTAGAAATCAAGTAATAAAACATTATCCAATCATTATACTAGATAGGAGAATTTGTTGTCGAACATAAGAGTATCACAGCAAAATAGATGTCATAAATTCACTAATTTGTTTAATTGAATCTCACTATCCAATAATATGTTTTATTCATCGGAATTAATGCATTGCTTGTGGTGCTGTGTTTGATTACTTAAACTATTAAAGATATGGGATCGACTCAGTCTTAAAATGTCACTTTTCAAAATTAGATATATATATATATTAAATATAACTTCAAAGCAAACAAGAGATCCCCTGATTTGGTGACCGACAATATCGCTCAAGTAATATAGGATTTTTGTTGAGAAATATGGGCAAATAAAAAAAAAACAAGAATCAACACAAATCCAAAAGAACATGCAGAGATTTACGAGATTCGACAGAGATGCTTAGATCCTCGGGAGCAGAGCGACGACTTTCTTTAATATTCAGAAAAGAGTACATAATACAATATTCAGAATATCAGAGTCTCTGACTCCCTTAAGGTTACAAACATGACATATATATAACCATTTAGTACAATATGTAATTACTTAAATTACACATGTACCAAATCGCGGGGTGTTGCCCCCGCACCCCCAACCCACATAATGAAACTCCCCCGATTATTGAAACTCCCCCGATTGGACAAATCTTTCCGCTCCGCTCCGCTTCAGCAGTTGTCCCATTTTTGGTATATGAGTCATACCTAACAAATTTCCACCTTGGAGAATATTCAGTCCCTTAAGAGAAATACATACACCCAACAAATCTATAACTGAGAATATTCAGTCCTTTAAGAGAAATACATACACCCAACAAATCTATAACTTAGTGAATATCCAACCCTTTAAGAGAAATACATATGCCTAACAAATCTCCACCTTGGCGAATATCCAGCCCCTTAGGAGAAACTGAGAAATACATATGTGCAACAATTCTCCACCATGGAGAATATACAACCCTTTAGAAGAAAATACATCATGGAATTTCTTATGAACTAGTGTGGGTTGGGTCACCACGCTTCCGCTGCACCCTCGCTCCCCTCAACTCACTAAATTCCAAGAGACACTCCTCTTCAATTCCAAGAGACATCTCTTCATTCCAAGATACTCCAAATTATGTTATTATGAGTCATACCTAACAAATCTCCACCTTGGCGAATATCCAGCCCCTTTAGGAGAAATACATATACTCAAAAAATCTTTACCTTGGCGAATATCCAGCCCCTTAGGAGAAGTACATATGCCTAACAAATCTCCACATTGGCGAATATCCAGCCCCTTAGGAGAAAATACATCATTGAGTTTCTTATGCACCAATGTGGGTTAGGCCACAAATCCTTTTAAGTAATCTCTTAATTAAGATTCATTTAATTAAGTTTCCCAGAAAAAAGACTTTCTCTTAATTAAATTTTTCTTAATTAAACTTTCTCAGAAATCCTTTTCCTTAAACTTCCAAGAAAAGCTCCGCTTCCGCTTTCCAGAAAAGCTCATTTTTCATTCTAGAAAAACTATGTTTTCCTTCTTAGAAAAGCTATGTTTTCGTTTCCTTCCAGAAAAGCTCTGTCTCTGCTTTTCTTCTAGAAAGAAATCTTTCCTTTCCCGAATGCAGCAGTAGATTCACTTTCCTTGTCTTTCCTGCGTCTTGTAACATCTCCGCGTGCAGCAAGATTTTTTTGGTTAATAGGAGAAAATTTTCTTTATTTCCAATAGAGAAATCTGAAAATTATCACTTCCAAATTTCTTCTCTGCAGCAAAGAAATAAAATTGAAACTTA
The DNA here is from genome assembly GCF_001263595.1 of Phalaenopsis equestris. Lineage (NCBI taxonomy): Eukaryota > Viridiplantae > Streptophyta > Magnoliopsida > Asparagales > Orchidaceae > Phalaenopsis > Phalaenopsis equestris. Next base: position 10,574 of record NW_018234079.1, read on the forward strand.
TTTCCTTCTAATTTTCTTCTCTGCCTCCCGCAAAGAAATAAAAACGAAACTTGATTTCTCTTCCAATTTTCTTCTGCCTCTAACAAAGGAATGAAATCGGAGTTTCCAATTTTCGCCTCCGCTCTAGGCTAACGTCGAACCTTCCTTTTCTGCCTGTAGCGACTTCGCTTGGCGCTGAAACCTCTCGTCAAACCGAAGCCCGTCCAAACCGTCGAAGTCGAAGCCGCGATTCCTCTATCGCGATCGCGAACGCCGCGATTCCTCTGTCGATCTTGCTGACGCTTTTTTGCGCCTATGCCGATCTCGCCGACTCCTCCGAAGCTTTGTCGAACTCCTACTGTCCGTGCGTGTCTGGTGTCGCACTTGAAGCCTTCACGGAAAAGCCATCGTATTCCTACCAAACCGTCCGAAGCCCTCTACATCTTCGAACTTCCTCTACGCCGAAATTCGAACTGTCACGAACCTTGCTGAAATCCTTCCCTAGTTGTCAATCTCCTCTGCCAAAATCTTATTTATTCCTACGCCGCCCAAATTTTTCTTCTCTGCCCTCGAACCTCGCTCTGACACCACTTGTTGAAAAATTAGGGCCAAGAAAAACAAGAATCAACACAAATCCAGAAGAACACACAGAGATTTACGAGATTCAACAAAGATGCATACATCATCGGGAGCAGAGCGACGGCTTTCTTCAATATTCAGAAAATAGTACATAATACAAGATTCAAAATCTCAGAGTCTCCAAGACTCCCCTAGGGTTACAAATATGACATATATATAACCCTATAGTATAATATGTAATTACTTAAATTACCCTTGTACCAAACCGCGGGGTGCTGCTCCTGTACCCCCAACCTACTTAATAAAACTCCCCCGATTGGACAGATTTTTCCGTTCCACTCTGCTCATGGGCTCCGCTCCACTCCAGCATCTGTCTCATTTATGGTATATGAGTCATACCTAACAATTTTCTTTCAAAACCCCAATATAGCTAAAGGCCATAATTCAAAAAGTCCATTTGAAAAACTTACTCCAAGTTCTAATGGTTGAGACAAAAGACACGGCGGTAGTGGAAAATATGGCTTTGAAGTGGCTTCTTGAATTAAAATTAAATAAACATGGGTAGTTTTAAGATTTTAGAGGAAGGCCATCTTTTCTCCACATGAGTGTTTCAGATGTTATGTATGTAAATACTAAGTTTAAGTGTTAAATATGTAAATTTTAATCTCTTAAATGTCTTCATAATTACAAGAAGCCGCCTAAACTCCATGGTCCAAGTCAATTCAAGTTTATGATTGTTATGGGAGACTTGATCAAACATCTTTCAATTGTAAAGAAACAATGAAAATTCATCATCCATGCTTACTACAGCCACAGCATTTCATTTCATCATTCATCCATCATCCGTCATCCGTCATCCCTCATCCCTCATCCCTCATCCCTCATCCCTCTCCATCCCACGGAAAAAAAATATAGAAAAAGAAAACTTTTTTTAACGGCTATGGGTGGATTTTTCACACGAACTCCATCAAAGTTTCACCCTCTCATGTAAATCTAACCCATCTCTAAGACATCCAGTAGCCACCACACATAAAAAAACAATTCATCTCTTCATCGTTTTCTTGACCTCACTTTATCTTCCTCCATGATCAAGTATACCCTTTCCACATTTTAATTACTTCTCCAGAGATTCCTCGGCAATGATATCTCCACCTTTATTTCATTAATAACCACTTATCATGCACAAATCATGTCTACCAAAGAAAATAGTTAAACATGACTTAAAAGTCCTTTTACAAAGATCACAAATTAATATGTTTGTTGCAATTACTTCTATAGTTACTTATCCATACAACGAGATACATTAAGGTTCAAATTTAAGGAATTACTTATATTCAACGTAGCATAGATATCTATATAAGTGGAATATATATGTTGTCACTTTGAATTATGAATGATAGCATGCTACTTCATTTGAATCATGATGGTTGATTACTTGGTCCTTTAATTTTATTTTGTGTGATGCACTTTAGTTCCTTTTGTTATTGCAAACTCTTTCGATGGTAGGGGATATTTTGGTGCTTAAAAAAATTATAGTCATATTTGTTTTTTGTTGATATTTTTTTTTTCTATTATTTATCATTTATGACAAATTTTGTTTTGTTTAGGGCCATAAACGTACCAGTGCACTTGATGAACGACTTGAACTTGATCTTGTTTTTTTAAACCGATACAATAATAAATTTGAATATTTTTTTTGAAACTCGAAGATTAAATGAACAAACGTCTAATTCGTTTATTAGTGTTTAGGAACAAGCTCATTTGTTGTTCAACAATTAACTTTTCAAATGCCCTATATTTATATGATATCTTATTTAAATAAAATTTGATTAACTAGAACTTATTTAATTATATTTTTAAAAATAACATATTATAATTTAATATCAATATGCATATTAAATAATATTTTTTTAGTTTATTTTTTTATTTTAATGAATTAATTTGCTAGAATTTATTTATATTAGTTGATTGCAAGAAAATTAGGCACTCATTTAATTTTTTAGCTTTTTTACTAGTTTTATATAATAAATCAAGTACTCAGTTGAATTTTGAGTTTATTCATTTAATATGAATAATCCAAGTACAAATTAACTGTGAACGTTAAAAACTTAAGTAAGCCAAGCATTAACATATAAATGAAAGCTCGGCTCAAGTTTTAGTTGAGTATGAACAATTTATGATTTGAGCAAGCCAAGTCCAAGTCATGACATACTTGACTTGACTAGGCTCGATTAATTTTTTTTCTTATATTAATTGTTGTTTTTGTTTGTGGAGATGATGTGCCTCTGCAGGACTTGTTGATGTTATTTGTATATCCCTTTATTCTAGAGCTTTATGCAGTGGATGAACATGCCTTTTTTATGAAGCTTAGCAAATATCACCTTACATATGTAAATCAAGGGGGAATTAAGAAGTAGATTGGGCAACCTAAGATGAATTTAATTTTGTTTCTAACTTCATGTTTGCTTAGAAGCGTAAGTGATAAGAGTCAACTTGCGAGCTGGCTCATGCTCATAAGTCAAGCTTATCAAGCCTAAGACTAGAGCTCGAGTTCAAGCTCATTTAATAAATGAGCTTAAGTTCGAGCTAGTTGTGGCTTAGTTTGTTGACTCACGACCTGGCTCGACCAGTCGATTGCTGGCCCGTCGCGTTAATGCCTTCAATGGAAATGTGTCAAGACATTTGTCCTTATCTCTGGCCATCGTTCACTTAAATGATCTGTCCAGTGAACTCCAATGGCAATCATATTTGAGCTCTTGAACTTATGTCAGACCTCAAAGCCGAGCTCATCCTTTGAGCTCTACTCGAGCTTGCATTTTGCCAAATGAGCTAAGCTCAAGTTAGCCATGACTGGAGTTCCGCTCACCTCATTTACACCCTTATATTTGTATAACCATTTCGATCTCTTGTTTTATGTAGTTTGCATTATATCAAAATTCTTGCTAGCACATATTTGTCCATATTTTATTGGCCTCATCTACTAAAAGATATTTATAAAATTATTTAAATTTACTTAAAATCAATCGCATTTTAATCCCTAATGGTCCAGATACTCAGGCAACACACACGGGCTAAATAAGAGCCTCAGATCACGAAAGCTGTGACTATATAAATAAAATAAAATAAAAAACCGAAAAAATAATAATAATTCTTATACCTCATGCATACTTTGCTATTTTAATTGTACTTATCTTATATAAGACGACAAAATTGCATTTTTATTTTAATCTTCTTACCAATGGTGTTAAAATAAACTATAATAATTAAAGTCAACTAACCTAAACAATTCATCCAACTAATCTCATCTAACTTCTCTACATTTCCTTCCATCCTTCTTATCTCCGGTCGTCGCTGTTCGGGGATGAGGTCGTCCAACAAACTAACTGAAGCTTATGTCAGTTATTGGCCAATCTGACGTCCGCCAAACCATAAATCCAATAGACAGTAAACAACCGATCTTCATTAGCATAGTTTTCTAATCTATATTCATATCCATGAATTAATCTTCTCTCCCTGGACGTTACATATATCAGTTTTTAGTTGGGAGAACCAGACAGTACTTCTAGAGATTATTATTTTTGTAGGATTGGACGATTTGCATACATACCACAGACTTCCCGTCCATCCAGAAGTCATTTGCAAGCAGGGAAGTAAATTTAATTAGTACATCGACATATTGCTAAAGCTGAAAGTACAATAATACATAGTAAAAAAGAAAGGGCGACACTAAATCGCATGCAATCTAGAGACTACTAAAACTGAAAAAACAAGAGTTCCTGGACGTTACATATATCAGTTTTTAGTTGGGCGAACCAGACAGTACTTTGAGAGATTATTATTTTTGTAGGATTGGACTTCCCGTCCATCCAGAAGTCATCTACAAGCAAGAAAGTAAATTTAATTAGTACATCGACATACTGCTAAAACTGAAAGTACAATAATACGCAGTAAAAAAGAGGGTGACACTAAATTGCATTCAATCTAGAGACTACTAAAACTGAAAAAACAAGAGTACATATAAAATGGAAGGGATAACTGTAAAGTGCAAACTACAAACTACTGAAACTGAAAATACATAAGTACAAAGTAAAAAGAAAATAAAATATAAACATCTTAGCTAACCTCCTTTGATGAGTCACTTAAGGATATAGTTAAAATTACTTCATGCAAAACATCATTAGAATAATGTTCATCGATATCAATTTATGCGTGTTCGTCAGTAGCATCCACTAAATTGATCTCTTGATCGATAGTATCAGGCAGTATGTATGAATCTATCATTTCTATTTCTTGATCAGCGAGTTAAATTAAATTCTGAATATCAATAATCATTGTAAGTTTACTGGCTATGACTAATACCGACGCAACATTGTCTCTTATTATGTGAAGATATGGAAGATAAACATCTAACTTACTTGTCTTACTAAAATAAACAGATCAAGCTTATCATATCTCATTTTTACTTGTACGATATTATACGGCTGGATAACCCTTATTCCACGATTAGGAACAGGATCAAACATATCACAGCTGAATAGGAATACACTTCCACCAACAGAGGCTTGATAAGATAGTTGAACAACTTCTTCGATACTACTATAGTAATCTATCTCATCGTCCAATTTATTATTTGTTTTAGCACAAATGTTGGAATTAGAAATTTTTATTCCTTTTGACCAGAACCTCGTATGAAGCTTGTAATCATTCACTTCATAAAATTTTCAAATTTTTACGATGTGCATGACCCCTCAAACAAGATCTATCAAGCCCCGACGTGTTACTCAATTGCTGATGATAAATCTAATAATTCATAAAAACTTATGTGTCATTAAAGATACCTAATAACGATTGTCTTATATGTTTAATAGTTTTATTAAACTCTAACTTACATTATTTTTATTCATTTTGACCAGAACCTCGTATGAAGCTTGTAGTCATTCACTTCATAAAATTTTCAAATTTTCACGATGTGCATGACCCCTCAAACAAGATCTATCAAGCCCCAACGTGTTACTCAATTGCTGATGATAAATCTAGTAATTCATAAAAACTTATGTGTCATTAAAGATACCTAATAACGATTGTCTTATATGTTTAATAGTTTTATTAAACTCTAACTTACATGTGTTGTGAACCATCTGCGGCAATTATTCTCTATCTTCCGGCTTGTGATATCATCTTCAACTGAGTTCAGCGTATCAAAGAATAAACTGTTACCACAATGAAAAAAATTATAGATTAGCACATTATAATACTTTTACATTGAAGAATAAACTATTAGCAGAATTTAGTGTCTTACTCAATAAGGGTTGAAATTCGTCGCAATTTAGAAGAACATAAAGTGTCGCTTCTCGAAGTTCCTGATCACTAAGATAACGTGATGTGCGCCACATAGATGCTTTAACAAACTACTAAAAAAAAGAGTGTCGAGGGGGGCAACACACACAATGATGTGGATTGTTCTTGCATGAAATAGTAGGAGCGAAAAGTGGTGGTGTTCTACGGTAAATATGTCTCACATATGAATCCTTCTAACATACTTTGTTCTTGACGGTTAGTTTCAATTTGTTAAAAAATATGTAAATAATCATTAATTAATACAATTTTACAATAGTAATTACAAAAAATACATAATTCAATAAAAAGAAATTCTACTAAAACAAAAATAGCAAAGCAAGAACACATGCAAATGTAAAAGGCAAACAAAGCATAATTTTCGCACTGATGAAAAACTAGTAAGACTTTTGTAATAATTTAATAGTAAAATAAGGAACACACAACAAATTATTTTTGGATTTTCTTAAACACGTGAAATAACAAATAAATTGCAGTAAATGTACAACACTATAGTTAAGTCTATACCTTAACAGTTTGACTAAAATTTTACTATTTTGGATTTCAATATCGTTCCCCAGTAATAACTCTAGAAACTTGATACAAACCAAATGGTATGAAGCACTTGTGAATCACACAAGTATACTTGTTGTACAATTAGTATATGTAACAGAGTTCGTGTATCGATCCTACAAAGAATGAGCTAAATTTCACGATGAAGAAATTCTAGCATGTTGGTTTTGAACCTAACTTGATTGTATGAAGTTTTTATTGTTTGATAAAGTGACTAAACCTAATTTTTGAAATTCAACGACCCTAGGTGAACAAGATCAGAGTGTTTAAGAGCTTTCAATTGCATCAAAATTTCTCCCTCGAATTGTTTCCGTAGGAATTGTAACCTTAAATCAATGATACAAGAGTCAGGTGTCAATAATAGCATAAATCTTCCTTATCTCCTTCAAGGTGCCTAAGAAAGTTTAGCAATCATACATCTATAATCCCCTAAATAAGTAATTAGCTAAGGAAATCATTTATAGATTGCACAAACTTAGAAGAAATATTCATATTCCCCAAAATTAATGTGATCTAACATAATTGTTCCGCTAAGAAATCTTCTGAATCTCAAAGTTCACAACAGGTTTAACTTTCAACTGGCCAAGATGAAAGTAAACTAAATAACAAAGGTTAAATCAACACCTTATCTGAATTCTGGACAAATTCACTCGATAGAATTTGAAACCATCATCCCTACACCACTAATCCAAGCTAGAAGATAGAAAATTACTCACACATCATATATATGAACAAACGACAAAATTGATATTAATGGAAAATAATAGCATAGACGAGGAGTTCACAGATAATAACCAATAAAAATCACATAAAATAAATACAACTTCTCTCCTTCCTTCTTCTTATAAAAATTCTTGAATTACACTAAAAATACTACACCTTGATTACTCTCATTCTCTCCTCACTCACTTACATTGGGATCTTGCTTCCTTTGAGTTTTCTCCACTTTTGGTTCTTCTCTTCTACGAGACTCTAAATATGTCTGGATTGATCCCTGACTTCAACCAAATCACAATATATAACATCCTTCACAAATTAGCACCTTAGAACCTTAAACCGCATAAATTTGTGAACTAGCACATAAGCATTAGTCTGTAGCACGTAAGCGCTGGTGACCAAGGCTTACATGGTATGGTCTCAACACCTACTTTTGTGTTCTATGGATAGATTTTTATGAATCTAGGTGCCTAGGTGACAGTTTTTAGAGCGTAAAAGCTGGTTTCTGGCATGTGAGACAAAAAATTAGCACCTAAGTGCAATTTAGTTGTTCTCTAGTGCCTAGGTACCGAAAGCTAGTGCCTAGGCACCGTGGCTGGCAAACGGGCACCCAGGTTCGACAAGGGGTGTATGGTTCAACTCGGTTCAACCCATTTTGAGTCCATTTCATATCTTTTGCTTCCTGAATTGTTTAATCATATGTACACTGCATATAAAATCACAAATACAATGAAAAACATAAAAATATATTAATTAAGATAAAAAATGCTAAAAAGAACATCCACAATTGATATAGATTAGTTCACCCCTTGTAAGATTCTAGATCACTTTGGAGGCTTGATCGCACAGATTAGCAGTGAGAACAGATTCTCAGACTGACATGGCACCTCAGTACACCGGAACCGATGCCAGTCAATCGGTGTCAACCCATCAATATCAAAGTACCAGGAGTCGCATTCTCTTTCCAAATTTTGGGGGACTCTTCTCCTGTTAGATCTCAGCTCTTTGTCTCAGGGATATTGATCTCTTCCCTGGTTGAGAGTGCCTCGGACAACATCTAACATTTGATCATTGAACTCCTAAATCTATTGATCCACAAATTCTCTAATGCACTCCATGTTCTTGGCGTCTATGTTAGGGGTTTCATCTTTTTGAGCTACTTTGCTTCTTGTTTATAACATGATTCATGCTCACCATACTTTTTAAGATATCAAATCCTGATTTATCCATAAATCACACCAAATGAATAAAATTATTCCCCTATTTATAGAACAGATGGTACAATAATGATATTACATTTTTACCCTTGCTTTAAAGGGGTTCGTGCTACAATATTTCTGATTTTTTATATATATGAGCTTACCATTCAACTGCTTTCGAGCTCAGCCGACTGAACTTATTTGTCTTCGGGTTAGTGGGATCGACTTGGTTAAATGAGCTTGACCAATTATGATTATTTGGTGAGGAACTTGATCATCAATTATCATGAAAGTCTGCATTATGAAAAAAAATTGATGATCAAATTCTTTAGTTCTAACCAACTGATTTATTTGATCATCCATTTTTCAACATGTGTGTGTCTGTGTTAATACACACACACAATATCAATTCAAATAATCAAAACTAAATTAGAAACCAAATGCATTTGTGAGAAATTATAATCTTTGTATTTGTGCAAATAAATTCATGATAGTCCAACCGACTGTCTGGATGGGTATTCAGGCAATACACGACGGAATGATCACATCTCGACCATTGTCCGTAGCGAACAACTAACAGCACAATATTTTCTCTTCATCATTAGGAGAAAATATAATTGTAAAACAATCTAAAAGCCTTTTTTTTATAATTGAAACCCTAAAACAGATATATTGATTGTCTGAGGTTGAAAATTATTTGTTGGGTGATGATAATATCATAATGACAGTCGGATGACAATTATCGAATCGTAATAATTAAAACATGAATATTTAAAAAAATGATAAATATTGGATGATGCTGAATATTGAACAAACATAATTAGGAGAAAATAATTAATTAATTGATAATCGCATGATGATTAACAAATGGCAGGGACTAAACAAAAATGATATATATATATATATATATATATGTAAACTTTGAAGATTATGTGGCATGAGGGGACAAATGCCTAAGATTTTATTATATTTATCTTATTTTTATTTATAGTCTTAATAATATTTTTCACTAAGATATATTATTTTGGCTAAAATCTAACACCTGAACTTCAATGTCCGCATACTAGCCACCGTACATTTGCATGAAAATGTGTATTTCCTTTTATAAAAGTTACATTGGTGGTATTTTTTTTGTTATACAAAATATTTGAGTGTTATAAATGTAAAATGTAAGGTTAGGTGTTAGTATGTAAATACGTTGGAATCGTTTCGTATGAAGTAAATGCCCCTTCAATATTTGGTTTAGATGTAAATATGGAAGTTTAGGTGTTATATGTAAATATATAAGAATTGTGTGGTATGTACGTAATAGACACAAATATTCTAATTTTGATTTGGCACAAACATAGCTCATCTCGCTTAACTTAGAATTATATAATATTTAATGTTGAGTATAGTTAATTAAATTAACTGTCAATAACTTGCCACCTAAGACTAAACATTCAATTGACAATTGAACGAGATATTGGTATTGACTTTACTCATTAGCATTCAGACATGTAACACGAGGCTTGATATGGATTGTTGCAATAAATCGTACGTATAATAAATCCCCACTTCCTTCTTGCTTTTTAGAGGATAAATTTCAATGTCATATGTGAAGCACAATAAACATGCATAATTAATGTCATATAAAGTCAAGTTGGATTTATACCATAGGAGATTTCAACTAAATTATTGGTTTAGGAAACAAACACCGATCCTTGGTTTGTTGCTTCATCTAAGTCTGCTTCTATAACCGAGTATGATTCTAGCATATTTGAAG